>NC_052482.1:6134640-6434640 GCF_009730915.1 Dioscorea cayenensis subsp. rotundata
CAAATCTACATTCCCTACGATTACATTGGGTACAAGGAAGTCTAATAGAATAAACCTACTCTTCTTGGGATTAAACCCTCGTGGAGGAGCTGCAAACACTTAATTTCATTGATGGTACAGTATCCCCCTTCTAATCCATTCATGACCTAATACAAGCGAGCAAGTCACATCTACATGCATCATTCATAAAAGAGCTCATGGTTCTCCTTGGTGTAACACTTAGCATGAAAACAATGGATTAGATCCTCAAAAATACCTACATAGAATTAACAAGTAATCATCCAAAATACATGATAAAACAAAGGTTCACTAACGCAGTGGCCCTCTTGAGGTCTGAGTGTCATCATCTCATAACAAAGCATACAATCAAGCAAAACATGAAACAAAGACATAGATGACACTCCTAGATGAAATGGTGAAGGATGAGGCGAGAATATCTTGAATAGCGCTTCCCGCCAAAGGAATGCCGAATGAGCGCTTCCTCAGTGCAGTTCTCTTTCCTTCAAGTCGTGATCGAGTCTCCCCTTTGAATGATGTTGCCTTCTTGCCTTGAGGCCTTGGACCTTGGGCTTGAATGATCTTCTAACTTTCTTGCCATTCTTCTCCTCCCCAAAGGTCGCCCTCAAAAATCTCCCAAATGATCTCCCAAAAGTTGGCCAACAAAAGTCCCCAATCAGCCCTAAAAGTGAGTATATATACCCCGAGGGCATACAGGGCCCGTATGAGGGGTTGCATGGGGGTGAGTATAGCACTCGAGAAACCCTAGGTTACGTATTCCATGCAGGGAAGTGCATACGGCCTCTATACGACCCCGATATCTTTGAGTAATAGTAAATCTGACATGAACACGCAAAATCAATCCATTTTGCTAGGTGCACTACGCCCCTATACTAGGTAGTATGGGGGTGTTATCAGTCACATTCTGTCTTTTCTGCCAAAATGATATCTTCTTGTTCTCCATGGCTTCCATATGCCCTACAAAGCAAATAATGAGCGATTAAGCGCGAAGCGGGTATCAAACCTCCAAAATACATGCAAAGTGCATACGATACATATATGAAAAACACCTACATTTAGACACTTATCAAACATCCCCACATAGCGTTTCTTGTCCCCAAGCAAACAACTCATGAAAAAAATAAAGAGGCGGGAGAAGTGGCTAAATACAATACCTACAAAAGCTCGAAAGCAAATATAAGATTCAAAAGCAAAGGATAATGAAACATAGATGTTGAGTTATAGTCGTAAAGCATAATAAAAATATCACTATCTCACCCTAATATGCAGTAATAGTGTAAGTGAATCCTTTATCTCATTTTGCCACTGATGCGGTCTAGACTTAAGGACTTCAATCGATGCCATCTCTAGATGCTAATCACTCCACATACAAAGAATACTAAGTCTTAAACTACTAAGTGCTACTTCAATGGCCAAGTAAGATCCTTCTAATTCTATAGCTTGAAACTAAATCCTTTTTCTTTTCAAAACCTTTGGTAGGTACTCAAAAAGATCACTAGGGTTTTTATTTTCAACTCAATATTCAACATGAGTCAGACTAGCGTGATACGCATCAAAATCATTTTAAAATCTTTCTAGAGGGATGCACATGCTGGTTAGGGCACAAGAGCTACCCAACTACTCGATTACGGTCTACATAGGCGCATTCATGCTTCATTAGCGGAGGAATACTGACATAGACTCATTGTTTTTCACTTTTCACTCTCACCCTAGATCACATCTTGAGTACACTACATGCCACAAAACTCGGATTAGCTCAACAAGACTTAGAAGTTCTTAAGAAAACATTGAAGGATAGAACTTAGTGTTCTAAGGCCAAGTACTCAAAGTAGTGTGTTAAACATACAAGAGAGTTAGAAGTAGTCACATTGGCTATTCCGGGGCATCGACAAAAATTCGATTGCACAAGACAATACTATGGGGTGAAACGAGGTTCAATAAAGCATAAAAACAAGTAACTCACATCCATCATTAGTCCAAGCTAAAAAAGAATCTTACAAGAATGAATAAAGCCATCATTGGTAACACTAGCATGTAAACAATGTTCCTAAAACATGAAATGCACCCATCCCCACACTTAGTGTTGTACATTGCCCTCAATGTACACTAATCACGAAAAACATGCAAGAAGGGCCAATGCAAATAATAATAGAGGAGGGTGAAAAACAGAACTTCCCCGGTTTATCTTGTGTTCGTCGTGAGGTGCGACTCGACAAAAGGTGTGGTGAGCAATACACGTCTTGTCCGACCTCCATTTAAAACTAGGAAAGCTCACCAAATTCCCTCTATGCCCTGCGAGGCAAAAAGGGGACAACATCATTCCACAAAAATTCACAAATACAAAAACAAGGGAGAGACTAGGGAAAAAGTCAACAAAAATACATAGATGAAAAACAAAATAAAAGTTCAACACAAGAGTTGGGAGGAAGAGGTCCATGCCAACTCAACAAAAACAAAAACATAATACAAAAACAAAAATAAAGTAAAAGTAGATAAAAAGTGTCCATGCTCAAAGCAGCCACTACTCATCACAATCTGCAGCTGTGGCGGTGGTGGCATGGTGGCCAGAAAGGAGTATCGAGGCGAGAACCATAGTATGAGGTAATGAAGCGGTGAAAATCCGCCTCGAGTCGTGGCTATCCCTCAAGGACTGGTGAGTGGTCACGGATCTCATGTCACTCTGGCCTGCATACTGAATCTCTCCCTCAATCCCCCTCGGGTCTCATGTCGAAGTCGGGGTAATGAAGTAGTACTGGGGGTGAGGAGCAGTGCGCCCTCGGGAGCTCCGACTCTGTGTGCTCTGCTCGACGACCTGGACTCACCCGATGGCTTGGTCTGTGGGGGCCTGCCCCTCATGCGCTCGGCCAACCACCAAGCCAATCGCCCGTATGTGTGCCTTCCCGAGGGGTGTCGTACCTCCTACATTAGTCATGCCTCGCGTCTGCTCAAACAAACCCATGCCACGGATCAATCTGGTCACATAGGGCCCAATAAAGATAGCTCCCAATCGAAGTATACGAGCCACGGTGAAGGAATGCATCAGCGACAAGGAAGCCAAGGTGAGTAGGGTGCCTCTCAAAGATGCCATACATCGTAAAGATATCGGATTGGGTGACCACCCCTTTGCTATCGGTCCGGCCCAAAGAGAGCGGGCAATCAAGGCATGAATGAATCTATGTGCCGATTCGATCATGCGTGAGGGCCTTCGGGTCGTATCTTCACCCGCCAAAGTCACCCAATAGTTGCTCCTACCCACCTCACTGGAAATCAAGCTTAAGGCGTTTGCGGGCATGGATTTGATAAAATCATCATCATATATCCCCAAGTACTTGGCAAAAGTCCAAATGATGCATAGTCGCTTCCTTCCAAAAAGCTTGAAAAGCGGATGGTGACAATCTTCTTATTCATACAGTTCTCCATCTTGTCGGCGCCTCAAATGTACTCAAGACCTCCAAGGTTAATTGGTGAAGGTTGGCTCCTTAATGGCAAAGAGTTTATCCCAACAATTGTGTGAGAGCCAATCCCGTACTTGACTTGCAAACCCAAGGTTGTCCACAAGTTCCCAATCAAGATAGCACAAAGTCCCGAATGGTTTTGTCTTCAATCTATCATATCTCTCTTGATGGTGGGATAATTTGAAGACGGGTTCATCGGGTGTAGAGGATGGTTCGGTAGTTCTTGGGCGCTTGGAGGCGAGCCTTTTAGTGTTAGGCATCCCTACAATGAAGAAAAACTTTGATCAAGCTCAAAGGGATACAAGATAACTAAAAATAACATGGTAGAGATAGAAGAGACTAATGAAAAATTGGGTTTTTGGGACCATACGGCCGTATGGGGGCCGTATGGTCACTATTCACACGGCAAGAGTCTCCCCTATACTCATGGAATCGAAAAATTTGTACATAAATTTGAATGAAAATTCATTCACAACATTCACATCATCCAAATCAAGCAAATTGCTAAAGAAATTCCATGCAAAAGTCTCAAGAATGCCCAAAAAATGGAAAGAATAAAACTAGGGCATTGAAAAAGCATACTGACGAAACCTTGAGAAAACAAGCTTTAAACTCGGGTAAGATCACTAGATCGAAGTCTCCAATGGATTGGGAGAAGTTTTTGGAAGAAAAATGAAGACATTCGGCCAAGAATCGAGAGAGAAAAGAGAGAAAATTTCGGTGGAGTTGAAGAGAAATGAGAGGTGGAAGAGAGAGAGAGATGAGAGGTCTTAAAGTGGGAAGCCCCAGCCACCATACGGCCCCCCATCGACCCCGTATGGGGAGCCGTATGAGAGTAAATCCCTCGGCCGAGACACCATGACCAACTGGACGGCCCCCATGCACGGGGCCGTGTAGGGAAACGTCAAGTGAGCACGGAGCAATCCGGATCGGCTCTGTGGTCAGCTTAGACGGCCTCCATACGGCCCAGTATGGCCATAAACCTTTAAAGGCCAATCAAAACGATGAAAACCTGCCTCAAATGATGTAAAATGAAAAAGAAAGCTGGCGACTTCTCCAAAAAGCGACTAAAAATGAATAAAAGCGAGCGATCTAGCACATAAATTAACACCTACACATGTGTGTCTCAAGAGGTAGCACAAATATACCACAATACAAATGATGAGAGCAACGTGTCAAGTGTATGAGCATGAACTCATTCACAAGCAAACAAGTCTAAGAAATACGAAAATTGCAATGAACTAAGAACTAAAAATACGGAAAAATGCAAACAAAGTGCCCCAGATGCTTGGGTTTGCCTCCCAAGAAGCGCTTGTTTAACGTCCACGAGCCTGAGCGTGACCTTGTTCCTTACCTCATGGGGGTTCAAACAATTTGAAGCCACCCCCGGTTTCCCTTGTAGAATTGCTTTGGAAGTAAAGTTTCAATCGTTGCCCATTGACTTTAAAAGTGCCATTTTCCGGGTGAGTTACCTCGACCGCTCCATGGGGAAAGACTTGAGTGATTGTGTACGGGCCTGACCAACGTGATCTAAGCTTCCGAGAAATAGTTTCAACCTTGAGTTGAAAAGTAGAACTTGATCGCCCTGCGATGAAATTGCTTAGGGTGCTTGATGCGTCATGCAGTGGTACTCTTTTACTCTCTCTTTATAGAGTCTCGAACTTTCATATGCCGTGGAGCGCCACTCATCAAGTTCATTTAGTTGGAGTTTTCTCTTGCAACTGCGAGAGAAGAATCAACATTTAGAAACTTTATCGCCCAATAAGCCTTATGCTCAAGCTCAGCGAGGTAAATGGCACGCTTTTCCATAGACCGAGACGATATGGAGTGATTCCAATAGGAGTCTTGTAAAGCCGTTCTGTAGGCCCGAGGGCGTCATCTAGATGTTACGCCCAATCTCTTCGGTTTTTGAGACACAGTTTTTCTCTAGGATTCGCTTTAAGTCCCTATTGGACACCTCAACTTGCCCGTTGGTTTGTGGATGGTAAGGTGTTGCCATTACGTGGGATACTCCAGTAGCAGCGAATTTTTGGCAAGCGGGCATTACGAAATGAGTGCCTCATCGCACTAATGATTGCATGCGATGCGCCCGAACACGGAAAAATAATTTCTTTAAAATTTTACGACCACCCTCAGCGTTATTTGTTTTGCAAAGCACTAGGGCCTCCACCCACTTAGACACATAATCAAGCACCCACGAGGATAAACTTGTATCCTTGGGAGCTTGGAAAGGGTCCCATAAAAATCAATCCCCACACATCAAAAACTTCACGAGGCTTGGTTCCAATTTTTGGGCATCTCATCCCGTGAGATATGTTGTCGACCCTCGACATCTGATCACGGGATTGAATGAATTTTTGTGTGTCTTGAAATATTGATGGCCAATAGAAGCACTGCATCAAGAATCTTTTTGGTTGTTCTATGTGCATCATAATGGCCACTGATGGTCTGAGTGGCAATGCTTCAAAAATACTTAGACCCTCCGCTCTAGAGACGCATCTTCGAGAAACCTGATCGGAGCACACTCTAAATAAGTATGGATCTTCCCAAATATAGTGTTTAAGATCAGAAAAGAATTTCTTCCTCTGTTGATATGTAAACCATTTTGGGATGACCCCACCAACCAAAGTAATTAGCAAAATCGGCAAACAGGTGGTTCCTTCTCTTCAAGCGCACGAATATTATCTGAGATGCTCATCGGGGAATGAGTCATTAATGTCCTTTTCTCTTCGGTTTTCGGGCGGGGGCTTCTAGCAGGGATAGATGATCGGCGAGATTCTCCGCTCCCGCTTATCCTTAATCTCAAGGTCGAATTCTTGGAGCAACAAAACCCACCTTATCAAAGCGAGGGTTTTTGCATCGATTTGCTAAGTAGGGTACCTCAGCGCCGAATGATCGGGTGTACACTACAACCTTAGAAAAGAACCAAATATGACCGGAATTTATCAAAGGCAAAGACCACGGCAAAGTAGTTCCTTTTTCGGTGGTAGTGTAATTCAGTTGGGCACCCGTTAGAGTCTTGCTTGCGTAGTAGATGGGGTGGAAATGTTTGTCTCTCAGTGACCAAGCACAGCCCCAACTGCAAAAATCACTCGCATCACACATCAATTCGAATGGGGAATCCCAATCGGGAGGCGACCATGATGGGTGCTTGGATTAGCTTTTCCTTGAGCACCGTGAAGGACGCCATGCAATCGTTATTGAACTCGAATGGGACATCTTTTTCCAGTAACCTTGTTAGGGGCCTAGCAATTTTTGAAAAATCCTTGATAAATCGTCTATAAAACCGGCATGTCCCAAAAAACTTCTTATGGCCTTCACAGAATTTGGAGGTGGTAGCTTTTCAATGGTAGAGATTTTTGCCCTGTCCACCTCAATTCCATCTTTAGAGATTTTGTGACCCAAAACTATCCCTTCTTGGACCATAAAATGGCATTTCTCCCCAACTTAGCACCCAGATTAGTCTCTTCACATCGAATAAGGACCAACTCAAGGTTCTTGAGGGCAAACATCAAATGAATCACCGAGACGGAGAAATCATCCATGAATACCTCCATAAAATCTTCCACCATATCCTCGAAAATGGCCGTCATGCATCTCTGAAAGGTAGCCAGGGCGTTGCATAACCCGAAAGGCATGCGGCGATAAGCAAAGGTGCCATAGGGACAAGTGAAGGTGGTCTTTTCTCGATCTTGAGGGCGATAGGGATTTGAAATAACTCGAGAACCCATCCAAAAAGCAATAGTAAGAATGTCCACTAATCGCTCTAGCATCCGGTCAATGAATGGTGAGGGAAAATGATCTTTTCGGGTGGCGTCATTTAGTTTTCTATAGTCGATACATACTCTCCACCCGGTAGTTATGCGAGTTGGAATCAACTCATTTTTCATTGGTGATCACGGTCATCCCCCTTCTTTGGGACCACAGACGGGGCTTACCCACTCACCGTCTCGATATCGGGTAGATAATGCCTGCATCGAGTAGCTTGATGATCTCCTGCGAACCACTTCCTTCATGTTTGGGTTGAGTCT
This sequence comes from Dioscorea cayenensis subsp. rotundata, assembly GCF_009730915.1. Lineage (NCBI taxonomy): Eukaryota > Viridiplantae > Streptophyta > Magnoliopsida > Dioscoreales > Dioscoreaceae > Dioscorea > Dioscorea cayenensis. The sequence goes on from NC_052482.1 coordinate 6,142,145, forward strand.
TCTTTGGGGCAAGGCTGTGGGCTTGTGTTCATCCGTCATTAGAATTTTGTGAGTGCAAACCGACGGATTTATTCCTTTTATATCCACAATCTTCCAAGCAATCGCGCTCTTGTGCCTCATTAGCATATCCACCAATCTATTCTTCTACTCAGTTGATAGGTTTGCGAGATGATGATGGAAGGCTGCGTATTTTCTCCCAAAAAGCATATTCAAGATGGTGCAGTAGTGATTTTAACTCCAAGTCGGGTGCTTCCTCGGTTGATGGCGGTAACCCTCATGTTCCCAAAAGCCCATCACCATGTTCGACCACCTGCAATATCATCAGAGTTGTTTTCGATACCATGGACACCAAACTCACAACATCTAGTACCACATCCAGGACTTTCATGCTGTATATACTGAGGTTCCACATCGGATTCCTGTACCAATGCTAGCATCTGGCCCATTTCAGTACAATCCTCCAGAGTGGGATTCATGGCAGTGGATCTCTGACCCTCGGTAGTCAACATAAACAGTTCGGCTAGTGACATGTTTCCTCCACTCGCTGATGGGGCACCACTTTCCAAAAAGGTCTTAAACACTGTGTGCCAGTCACTTCCATCATAAGCTATACTAGGGTCCCCCGATAGTAAAAGTGCGTCTAGACAATCATTCGGAAATTGTGAAACATGAAGTTGGGCTTGCCCATTAATCCAGCCATCAAATCTACATACGTAGTTTCCAACTTGATGTTCGGATTTGCCATGTATGGTGTAATCAAGGTCGATGGATTCGAACGTGTCATGCACAGTACCTTGCACAACCAAGAAAAATTGATAGAAAGTTAAGATCAAGGGAAAAGAAAAACAACAAATGAGTAAAGAATGAAATGGCTAGAGTAATAATCTAAAAGTTTCCTAGAATTCCTTAATGGTCCCCGGCAACGGCGCCAAAAACTTGATCGCTTCCCCGCAAGTGTACGGGATCGCCAAGTTATACCTCGTGCAAAGACACGAGGATCGTATTCCACGGGGCTAAGGATCTCCTATTACTCCTTCTCGAGCTATTATCTAGCCTAAGATCTTAAGTGATGGATTTACTCTACTAAATACAAATAAAACTAAACACTAGATTTGCTAGCAAATTAGAGAGAACAAGCAATAAGCAAGCAAGAGAATCAATGAAGTGCAAAGGCCTATGGATGTGGATCCCCTTGAGGGGTTATCAAGCAACATGGATGATGATTTAAAGATGCAATGATAAATTGGACCATGAGATTCCAAGATTAGAACAACCCCAATTTCTCGGCGATTGAACCCTAATCCCATACGAACATAGATAGGAATTTCTTCCAAATCTACATTCCTACGATTGCATTAAGTACATAGAAATCTCGCTTAGGAATAAACCTACTCTTCTTCGGATTAAACCTACATGGAGGGCTACCAAACACCCAATTTCTCGGGCGTGATGATACAAGTATCCCCCTTCTAATCCATTCATGACCTAATACATGTGAGCAAGTCACATCTACATGCATCATTCATAAAAGAGCTACGGATTTGTCCTTGGTGTAACACTTAGCATGAAAACAATGGATTAGATCTCAAAAATACCCAAGCATAGAATTAACAAGTAATCATCCAAAAATACATGATAAAACCCCCAAGGTTCACCAACACCCGGTGGCCTTGCGGGTCTAGTGTGTCATCATCTCATAACAAAGCATACAATCAAGCAAAAACATGAAACAAAAGACATAGTATGACACTCCCTAGATGAAATGGTGAAGGATGAGGCGAGAATATGCCGAATGATGCTTCCCGCCAAAGGAATGCCGAATGACGCCTTCCTCCATTGCGGTTCTCTTTCCTTCAAGTCGTGATCGATCTCCCCTTTGAATGATGTTGCCTTCTTGCCCTGAGAGCCTTGGACCTTGGGCTTGAATGATCTTCTAGCTTTCTTGCCCTTCTTCTCCTCCCCAAGGTCGCCCAAAATCTCCCAAATGATCTCCCAAAAGTTGGCCAACAAAAAGTCCCCCAATCAGCCCTAAAAGTGAGTATATATACCCCCGAGGCATACGGGCCGTATAGGGGTCATATGGGGGTCGTATAGCACTCAGAAACCCTAGATTCGCGTTCCATACGGGGTGCATATGGCCTCCATACGGCCCCCAGTATCATTGGGTAGTAATGGAAATCGGACGAACACCAAATCAATCCATCTGCTTTACAGATTGCATATGGCCCCCATCTTTGGGTAGTATGGTGGTAGTATGAAATTCCCGTTTTTCTTCTCTTTTTGCCAAAAATGATATCTTCTTGTTCTCCATGGCTTCCATATGCCCTACAAAGCAAATAATAGACGATTAAGCGCGAAACGGGTATCAAACCTCACAAAATACATGCAAAGTGCATACGATACATATATGAAAACACCTACATTTAGACACTTATCAAGTGTCTCCTATTTTTTGGTTTTGAATCAAAACCCTAAACTGATGTTTTATTTTTGCACTGTCTCGTATTTTTTAATCAAAATCCTAATATTATGTTTTCTTTTCGGAATGTCTCCTGCTTTTTGGTTTTAAATCAAAACCCTAATCAGATTTTTTTTCTTTCAGAATGTCTCCTATTTTTCAATTTTGAATCAAAACTCAAATCCTATGTTTTTTTTTCAGAATGCCTCTAATTTTTGCATTAAAACCGTAATCCTCAATTTCTTTTCATAATGTCTCATATTTTTCAATGAAAACTATAATCCTATGCTTTATTTTTAGAATGTCTCCTATGTTTCGGTTTTTAATAAAAAGCTAATACTATTTTTCTATTCGAAATATCTTCTATTTTGGAATCAAAACCCAGATCGTATGTTTTTTTTTCTGAATGTCTTCTATTTTTGAATCAAAACCCTTATTATATATTTTCTTTTCTGAATATCTCCTATTTTTCAATCAAAACACTAATTCTATATTTTATTTTCAAAATATCTACTATTTTTTATTTTTGAATCAAAACCGTAGTCCAATGTCTTCATTCGGGAATGTCTTCTTGTTTTGGATCAAAACACTAACCCTTTGGTTGCTTTTGGGAATGTGTTTTATTTTTTAGTTTTGAACCAACACCCTAATCCAAAGTTTTCTTTTCAGAATCCTTCTATTTTGGAATCAAAATCCTTATCCTCTGTTTTTCTTTTCTGAGATTTTTGTATGTTTAAATCAAAACCCTAATCCGATATTTTATTTTCAGAATGTCTCCTATTTTTCAATTAAAACACTAATCCCATATTTTATTTTCGGACAATCTTCTATTTTTCGTTTGTGAATCAAAATCATAGTACTATGTTTTCATTTCTGAATGTCTCCTAGTTTGAATCAAAAACACTAATCCAACATTTTCTTCTCGAAATGTGTCTTAGTATTTAAGTTTGAATCAAAAACCTAATATTATGTTTTTTTTTTCAGAATGTCTCCTATTTTTGAATCAAAACGCTAATCTGATGTTTTCTTTTATGAATGTCTCCTGTTTTTCAATTAAAATCCTATTCATATTATTTCTTTTTGGAAGGTCTCCTATTTTTTGGTTGTGTTAAAAAACTTAATCCCATGCTTTCTTTTCGTAATGTCTCCTATGTATATTATTTTCTAGTTTTGATTAGAAAACCTAATCCTATGTTTTCATTTCAGAATTTCTCTTATTTTGGAATCAAAACACTAATCATATGTTTTCTTTTTGGAATGTCTCTTATTTTCAGTTTTGAATCAAAACCCTAAACCTATGGTTTCTTTCCCCAATGTCATCCATTTTTAAATCAAGAACCAAATCTTATGTTTTTTTTTTCGGAATGTCTCATATTTTTTGTTTTTGAATCAAAACCCTCCTATCTTTTCTTTTCAGAATGTCTCATGTTTTTCAGTTTTGATACAAAACCCTAATCATATGTTTTATTTTCAGGATGCCTCTAATTTTTGAATCAAACCCCTAATCCTATGTTTTGTTTTCAGAATGTCTCCTATTTTTCGATGTTGAATGAAAATTATAATCCTATGTTTTCATTGTGAAATCTCTCCTATTTTTCAATCAAAACCCTAATCCTATATTTGCCTTTTGGAATGTCTCTAATTTTTATGTTATAAATTGAAACAATAATCTTCTGTTTTCTCTTAAGAATGTGTGTTATTTTTAAAAACACAATAATCTTACTTTTCAATTAAAATACTAATCATATGTCTTCTTTTTTTAATATCTCCTATCTTTCTTTGAAATCCCTAATCTTATGTTTTCTTATCGTAATGTCTGCTATTTTTTGGTTTTTGAATCAAGCCACTAATCCTATATATTCTTTTCAGAATGTCTCTCATTTTTGTAATAAAACCCTAATACTATGTTTACTATTAGGAATGTGTCATTTTTTTTAATCAAAACCCAAATCCAATATTTTCTAATCGGAATGTCTCCAATTTATCAGTTTTGAATCAAATCTCAAAGACTATGTTTATTTTTTAAATGCCAATCATTTTTCATTCTTGAATGAAAAAATAATCCTAAATTTTTTTTTATTAAAATGTCTCATTTTATTGAATGAAAAACCTAATCCTATGTTTTTTTTCGAGTGTGTCCTATTTTTCAATTAAAACCCTAATCTTATGTTTTCTTTTCAGAATGTCTCCTATTTATTTGATTTGAATCAAAAACAATAATCATATTTTTTTTTCAAAATGTCCCCTATTTTTGCACCAAAACCCTAATCTAATATTTTTTTTTCGGAATGTCTCCTATTTTTTGGTTTTGAATCAAAACCCTAATCCTATGTTTTCTTTTTAGACTGTCTCCCATTTTCTAATTTTGAATTAAAACACTAACCATATGTTTTCTTTTCTGAATGTCTCCTATTTTTGAATCAAAACCCAAATCCTATGTTTTCCTTTTGAAATGTATCCTATTTTTCAGTTTTGAATGAAAAACCTAATCCTATGTTTTCTTTTCAGAATGTCTCATATTTGTGAACCAAAACCCTAATCCTATGTTTTCATTTCAGGATGTCTTCTATATTTTAATCAAAGCCTTAATACTATATTTTATTTTCGGAATGTCTCCTTTGAAAATCCTAATCTTATTTTTCTTTTTGGAATGTCTAGTATGTTATTTTTTTGAATGTCTCCTACTTTTCAGTCAAAGACCTAATCCTATGTTTTCTTTTGTGAATGTCTTTTATTTTTGAATAAAAACCCTCATCCTAGGTTTTCTTTCCGCAAGCTAACAAGCTAACAAGCTTATCCTTTTTCAACATGCTAACAAGCTTATCCTTCTGCTCTGCAGACAAGTTTGAAGATACAATCACAGGGAGTTTAGAGTCCTCCATTAAGAACGCATATTCCAAATGTGTTGGAAGAGTTTTAAGCTCAAGTTCTCGTGGTTTGACAATTGATGGGCGCAAGCTGCCCTCCTTCAATCTATCAATCTCCTCGAAATCATTTGCCTCATGTTCGCAGTCATTCTCCTCTTCTTCCACATTGGTACCTATTTATTCACAATCTGCAATGGATATCAACGTGTCCATTCCACAAAGTTCTGCTTTTGAAATAACAACTCCTACTGAAAAGAGTTATTGCCTTTGGTCTTGATAGGAAGAATAACACTGAGCAAGGATTCTTTCTACACTTTCCTCCAACTGATCACTCATTGATACTGACGTGGATCTCTCAAACTGCTTTATCACATTATCTAGTTCACAATTCTGCCCTTGAATCCTGGTGACGTACTCTTCAACTGATTCTTCTACTAGCTGTTGAGTGGTATACTGCTCATGATGAGAATAACACGGTATGTCGTGCAGTGCAGCTGTTTGAACTTTCTGCTCCACATTTTCAACCATTCTCGTAATAGTGTCAAATGACTCGAACATGTTAATCATTTTCTGAAATAAAAAAGAAATAAAGAAAAGTTAGAACAATGATAGAATAAGAAGATATGAAATAGAATGTATGGTGGAATAGCTAAGAAAACAAAGTGCAAAGTATCTCAAACGCCTACTCCCCGGCAACGGCGCCAAAAATTTGATAAGGTCCCATTGCGTATATCCCTCAAATGCACGGGTTTGTCGAAGTAATAATCCCGGATGAGCGGGTATCGAATCCACAGGGAGTAGGGAATAAAAATACTTAATCCGCTTCTTAGCTATGTGAAAGATTAATAATGATAAGTGTGACAATGATTAAATTCTCAAAAGTAAAATAAACAAGTAAGACAGCACGAGTAAAGGAGAAGGTAAGGCAATCGATAAAGATGGGGTACTCGGATAATGCTCCGCCTAGGACGATCGCTTCAAGTCCAAGAACCCTCTATTATGCTCCCTAATCAATGCAATAGTGAGTCGTAGAAATCCTTCATTACATAGTCCCAAATCTAAAGTCAACTACGCCTAACTCCATACATGTCCCGGAGGAGAAATCGAACTATCTCAACACCTCGCACTCGCATAGAGTTGCAATGAGCTCTAGGGATTCCAAGTGATAAATCTCTTCCTAATTATAGACTTAACCCTTTGGTCCAGGTGGAAGGTCGCTACTCACGATTAAGCCCTAGATACTAAGATCACCTCAACGCTTCACTCCGTTGCACTCGCAACTAAGCCCTAGCGGAGGGTCATCCCTTAGACCATTCACTCTATTATGGTCGCAAAGAACTCGAGGAACGGAGGTAGAATCTGCCACGTCGGAGGGGAAAGGGGACGCTCCTGTACCTCTCGACTCACCCTCTCAACCCTCTCCAATCTAGCTTTGTCTAACACTCGTGGTGTGTCACTCACTCACAAGGTTACCAACAAGAACTCTCAACCCTAGTGTCACTCGAGGGGAAATGCTCATACAATCAAGCATTCAAGGGTTTAACTCACAATAAACATCAATTAATTGAAATCATAATAAAGAGATTCAATGAAACAAATACATCCTGAAGTTCACAAATACCCAAGTGCCCACTAGGGGTTTAGCTCTCCATGGAGCTAAGTACAATCAAAGAAATAGAATATAAAAGCAATGAATCCATAGAGAAACCCCCTCGATAGTCGTGTCGATGGTCTTGCGGAAAATCCTCTACTCGTCGTCCAAGGATTCCCTTGTCCGGTATATGATACGCCTTGACGGAAGCTCCCCCACCAACCTTCTTCCAAAGGAATGACGAAGTCAGAGCCATAGAACCTCTCCAAAACCCTAGCCGAAGTCCTCTCTTAACTTGGGGAAAAGATAGAGAAAAGAATCCTGAATTTGGGGCTGAAATCGGCTTTAAATAGGGCTGGAATTGGGCATCCACACGGTCCTGTGGATTCTTCACATGCTTGTGTGGATTCTCTGTTTTGCAGTTTTCTCAGCTGATTGTGAACAGTGCTTTGCTACAGTGTCGCTACAAAATCGGTGCATTATGATCCACATTGGCTTCTTTCCTTCATAATTGTGTTCACAACCCTACCTGCATAAAAGTAACATAAAAACACACATATTAGTGTAAAAACCCGAGAAAAGTAATTCTCAATATAAGGAAAGAATGCTTCGCATTCATATCGCACAAGCACCTATCAGACTCCCCCACACTTAATCTTTTGCTTGTCCTCAAGCAAAAATTAAACATTCTGTGCATAGATGAAGGAAATATTGGAAGTGCTTGGCTTTAGGCTCACCAAAGTGTACAGAGAGAGCATTCTACAAGTAAGGGAAATTTCAACATTAAATACAAAAAATCAAAGCTCTAGCTAAAAATTTGAATAAAAAAGGACAACAAACCCGAAATCGTGTACATGTGTGAACTCACTCAAAACAACCCAAGGTATACTCCTCAAAGTTCTAAGTACAAGGGACTTATTTATCTACAAAAGTGACAACAATTTCAAAGATGGTAGTAGCTTCACACATCCTCTAAGGTAGCCCTTTCCAAAGCGGCCGCTAAGGTGGCTTTCACACTTTCGAGGTGGTAGCTCTTTCTACCAGAGTGGTAGCTTTCACTCATCCTATGAGATAGCTCTTTCTCTCATTAGGGCATAGCTAGTATCCGAATTATGAGAGTAGCTTCATACTTCATAGGTGGTAGCTCTTTCCACCCAACAAGCACAAATAAACAATAAAACTACTTTGTTCCTTCTTTTAATTTTCCATTTTTTTATTTTTTTATTTTTTTTATTTTTTCTTACACTAAACACAAGTATAACTAGTCCCTTTAACATCGAACATGAGTTTCCAAAAGAGTTTAAAGAGTGAGTAGTGCAGTGAGTGTACTTCGGGCATAAATTCCTAAAAATTCAAATAAAAGTAGAGCATGAAGATATTCAATGTTAAATATTCTCCTAAACTCAAGAATATAATCACTGTAACTAAGGTGAACCACCATTGGCTATATGAGCATGTATAACAATTAAGAACGATAAAAAGGATGTGTGCACTATGAAAATCCCCCCCACAATGAATCCATAGAAAAAACCCCTCGATGGTCGTGTCAATGGTCTTGTGGAGAGTCCTCTACTCGTCGTCCAAGGATTCCCTCGTCCGGTATAGGATACGCCTCGACGGAAGCTCCCCTACCAACCTTTTTCCTAAGGAATGATGATGTCGGAACCGTAGGACCTCTCCAAAACACTAGCCAATACTCTTCAAAACCCTAGCCGAAGCCCTCTCTCAAGTTGGGGAAAAGATGGAGAAGAGAACGCAAAAATCGGGGCTGAATCGGCTTTAAATAAGGCTGGAATCGGGCGACTTCACGAGCCTGTGGATTTCTCACACGCCCATGTGGAATTTCCACACAGGCGTGGATAATTTCCACACGCCCATGTGGATTCTCTGAATTCCTATTTTCTCGGCTGGCTGTGAACAGTGTTGCTACAGTACTTTTGTTACATTGTCCTGCTACAGTATCCGGCCTAAATAGCTTCCCGAATCCATACTTTCATCGGGGTAACACAAACGGGCACACGTTCACATCGTGGATCACTTGCTTCTTCAATGGTAGACAAGTTGGTGGAGCTCTTGTTCTATGTGCATAAGTCGGAATGCTCGAGTGTGACTGCCCTTGTGCCCTTGCAAATGGATGTGCCAACTAGAATATGAGGAGGTTGGCACACACTCTAGCATCTCACACCTGACCTATGTTTTCGTATTTGAACCTTAGCAAGATTTCCTCCAAAATCGGTGCATTGTTATCCACATTGGCTTCTTTTTTTCATAATTGGCCTCACAACCCCACCTGCACGAAGATAACATAAAAACACACATATTAGTGTAAAAACCCTAGAAAAGTAATGCTCAATATAAGGAATGAACGCTTCGCATTCATATCGCACAAGCACTTATCAGCCACATAGCTGCACATACTACCTGCAATAGACTGGAAAGAACAAACAATGGTGAGCAACTAAAGTTCCTCAGTGAGGGAAGTTAGCACAACTCTAATAGAAATATACTAAAATAATATCATAAATCTCCAAAATGATACTTTGCTAATAAGATAGTTAATTTAGAGCAAGAATACAAATAAGGGTAAATTTTAATTCAGTATAACAAAAGTATAAAGTAAGAAGGCATTTTCTTTAACTAGGGTTTTACAACTTCAAAAACATCAAAATACTGAAGATAAGGTTACAAATATATAAGAACAACAGATTAAATAATATGAGGTTCAAAATAAATAATCATAACACATGCCAAATCAAATTCGTGGGAGACTGCCCTCCTAAGAGCAACAACTGGGATTCGCTCGTTCACCACAAATTCAAGATGATACACCATGAAAATAGTACAAGATAAACTCAAACTCAAAAACTGGAAAACACCAACTCAAAAGAATATCCAACTCACAACAAACACATCTTGAAAGGGTCTAAAAACTCCTCCAAACCTTCTTAGTGGCCGCAGTTAGGTTTAGAGCAATCAAGGTACTAATGTCCTTGACGTTAACCATTTGGTTCACCGTATGGTGCCTCCGGCTCCCAATAAAATCTAATCAGGGCTCTACACTCACACCTGAACTAGACCAAAGAATGATCGGCTAGTCTACCATGCCATCTCTACAAGGCTGACCGTAGAGACTGCCTACTTCAGTAGGAAGCCGCCATCAAATCTAATCAAAGCAACCATAATCCCACACGGTGTACAATATCCAACATAATACTCAGATGAATCAAGAATCACTATGGATTCCACGTGGGAATGAAGCGCACACCACTATAAAGAGTTAAACATGAATCACTACAAAATAAGCAACTTAAGTGACAACCCAATAATTGTATCATTTGAACACAAATTTTCATAAGAAAGGCATAACTTAAGTGACAACCCTAAAATCCTCTCATTTGAACACAAATTTTCATAAGAAAGGCATCAACAAACAATAAAATCATTTTATGGTTAAAAACATCTCAAACTCAATCATAATGACCAACAAAAATCTCATGTAATCAAGATAGAATATATAGGCATATAAATATTGGTAATCTTCTAATAGGGCCGTGCTTAATAATACCACTCACAAAAATTGATGATTTCACTTTTGGTGATTCTAATCCTCGGCTATCTCTTTGCCTCCAGCCAAAGCTTCACCTCCTTGCCATAGCACAACCAAACACAACAATTGTTAATACAAAAAAAAACAAACAAGAAACCCTAGGTTAATCTATCAAACAGTCCTAATCAACTCTAGGGTTTGCCCAAACTCAACCTTAGGCTACTACTAATGTTCTGAAGGGTTAGGTCTCACTCTAGTCCAAAGAAATCAAGAAAACAAGGAGAATTCACTAGTGCTACAGAAACTCTAACATACGAGATGAATGATTTCTCTCAATCCTTGACCAAACCAAGGAGATACAACCAATCGAGACTCTTAACTCAAGAAAAACCCTCACCAAGGATCTCCCACCAAACAAACTCAAAGAAACACCACAAGAGAGAAAGCAAGAAGAAGGAGAAGAACCATACCTCCAAGCTCATTTAAACTCAAGGAAACACCTTCACAAGAAATAGGGAAAAGATCCTCAAGCCTCTAACTCCAAACCCAAGCCAAGAAAAGAGAGGATTAAAGAGTGGAGAAAGTAGATCTAAAGAGGAGAAAAGAAGGGGAGAAAGAAAGAAGAGCAAGAAGAAGGGGAAAGTAAAAAGGCATGATGGGGCTTTTTAAGCTTAGGAACCCCACCATCAGTTTCCCTTCACGGGCTCCCTTACGGGCGCAAGGGAGGCCATGAAGCTTCTCTAGATTGGCTCACGGGCTTCCTTGCACCCATAAAGGACGCCATGAGGCTTCCAAAAAGGCTTTGTGTGGGTTCTCTAGTGCCCCTAAGGGAGGCCACAAGGCCTTGGGCTTACTTTTAAGGATTTTCCCCACCCTTTCATGCCTCACTTGACCCCAACTTAAATTCTAACACTAAAAGACAACTAAGAGGATTCACACACCAAAGATATACACAAACAATGAGTCAAAAACAAAGCAAGGAAGTAGGAAAATAGTCGGCACACCACATCCTACCCCCTCTAAAAAAAATTTGACCTTAAAATATACTTCCAAGAACAAGTGAAAGAAGCAAAAAGACCAACAAGTAAAACCTAAGAAGGCAACAAAAACCTCAATTCTCCAAATAAAACAACTCTACCTCTAACACCACTCTTTTTTTTGAACAAGACAACTTAGAAACATGGAGTTGTCGGACAGGGCAACCAGCACAAGAGCAATAACCAAGGGAAAAGAAATTGTACTTGTAAACACATATGGTTCACACTCAAGATCTTCATTGGTGAGGGCAAAATTCCTCATCTGAGATCTAGTATGTGGGCATGATCCTCCTTGCTGTAGTATGTTGCTATCAGCTATAGATCTGGTAGCAGTGGCCTGTGATTGAGCTGTAGGCTAGAGTAGGATCACTATGGTAAGATCTTCGCAACAATGAATAACGGTCATCATGGAATCTATTGCAATTCAAACACATTTGCTTAATTCTTGATGATCCCGTACCTAATACACTGCTAGAAGATACTGAACTCAGTTGTCTACTAGACTGTCTTAGTAGAACGTTGAAGAAACCAACTAAAGATGCAAAATCATATAAAGTCTCACTTCTGCTCTTCTATGAAGGTTGACTCATTTTTGCACTTTTTCTTTTACTCATGCATTCTCAGACTCGTTTTTCTTCCAAAACCAACTTTTCTGCTTGAAGGCCCAACTACTCTACCTTCTTAAAACTCTGGTTTTCTATGATAGCCATCTTCTCTTGGACATAAAGGTTCAACCCTACCTCGAACTTCGAACACAAAACCTCCTTAAAACCCACTGGCTCGGGTACAAAATTTGCTAAGTCCTTTAGCTTTGTCTTATAATATGTCACAGATCTACCACCCTGACTCAACTACATGAACTCCTGCATCTTTTGGTCTCTGTGGAAGCGAGCACGGTACTCATCGTCAAACTCCTTTTGAAAATCTGGCCAACTCAAAGTAATGTAAGAACGGCCTTTCAGACTCTTCCACCGAACTCTGGCTATACCCTCAAGCAATATCGTGGTGACACTGAGCCTCAGCTCATCTTCTAGAACCATGCTATCGAAAGTGACTATCATTCTTTTCAGCCACCATGGCATCACCCATGTCATCAAAGCAACTACAACCCAAATGCCGAGCTTCCTTCAGGAGCTTGGACATGAACAAGTTTTGACTGGACCTATTGTCCTCTATGGGGACTAGGGGAACTGACTGCACTGAGTTAGTGCTGAAGCAGGTGGCTACGTAGTTGGTATAGACACCCGTAAGTGCTCCAAAAACTTATGAAGTCTATGAACTCTTGATAGGTCGGCTGCCTGTCCTAACTATCCCAATAGGTCTTGTAAGCTTGCATCACCTCTAGGGACGAAGCTAACTCTAGTGCTGGGGTCTGGGGTACTACCTCAGGTGCACCTGTAGCGTGCACTGACATTGGTATTATAGGTACATGCCCGATGAAGGAACCTGCTTAGGCGGCGAATAAGAGGACGGTGGATTTGGCACTCCATGACATCTACGCCATCCACCTCCAGGAGGTGCAGTAGTAGGCTCAACAGCAGGAGAGACTGCTGAACTGCATGTATGAGGGTATCGTACTAGCATTTTCACTAAAAAAGACAGCAAGGCAACTTTCAAAACCAATTCCTACTTGCGACAATACTACATGCTCAACCCTAACTGATCCACTAGTTACTAAAGAAGACAGTCAAAGACAAGAACAAGGTATAGCTATTAGTCTAAACCAATAGCTCGGATACCAATACAATTTTCACGCCCCGACCTATGAGCCCATGGGACGTGACAACCAATGCGATGATCCCAAGGAAGGACAGCCCGCCACACAACCCTCGGGACGCCACAAAGCTAACCAATATCCTGGAAACAACAATATCTACATTAGTATAAGGTATAGCAATATAATGCCATACAGCGGAAGCAACACACATTAATAACCACAATAATATATAGAAATGGATAGGTTTACAAATACATAGGGAAGCATCACTAACAAGAGCAACAAAGCTGTTACACTAAGAGTTTAGAAGTTGCTTAAATACAAGCCACGCAATAGAGTTCTCTACACACTAGTGGATCCATAAGTCAAACGACATGAGCATGACCAAAATAAACATACATGAACTAAAAAGATACACAAAAGATAGAGCAGTAGTAAATGCTCAACATGCTTCCACATAGCTCACACACTACCTGCAACAGCCTGGGAAGAGGAAAAAGGGGTGAGCAGCTAAAGTTTCTCAGTGAGGAAGGTTAGCACAACTCTAATAATAATATACTAAAATAATAATATAAAGCTCCAAAATGATACTTGTACTAATAAGATAGTTAATATAGAGCAAGAATACAAATAAGGGTAAATTTTAATTCAATGTCACAAAAGGATAAATTAAGAATGCATTTTCATCAACTAGGATTTCACAACAAAAACATCAAAATACTGAAGATAAGGTTCCAAATATATAAATACAATAGATTAAATAACATGAGTGTTAAATGAATAATCATGACACATATGCCAAATCTAGTTCATCTGTGACTGCCCTCCTAAGAGCGATAGTTGGGTATCGCCCACTCAACATAACTTCAAGATGACACACCAAAAAAATACATCAAGATAAACTTCAAACTCAAAAACAAGAAAAGACCAAATCAAAAGAATACCCAACTCACAACACATATAGCATGAAATGGTCTAGAAACTCCTCCAAACCTTATGGTGCCTCCTCCAAACCTAGGTTCAAAGCCGTCAAGATGTCCTTGATGATGACCTCTCAGTTCACCGTATGGTGCATCCGGCTCCCCAAATGAAATCAAATCAGCGCTCTACACTCTGACCCGAACTGAACCAAAGAAAGATCAGTCGGTCTACCATGCCATCTCTACAAGGTTGGCCGCAGAGACTGCCTACTACAGTAGGATGCCACCATACAATCTAAACATAGCAAGCATAACTCAACACGGAGTACAGTAACCAACATAATACTCAAATGAATCAAGAATCAACATCCATTCCACCAAGAAATGATGCGCCCACCACTATAAAGAGTTAGTCATGAAACACTGCACAATAAGCAACTTAAGTGACAGTCCTGGAATCCTCTCCTTTGAACACAAATTTGCATAAGAAATGTATTAAACAATAAAATAATTTATGGTTAAAAACATCTCAAACTCAATCATAATGACCAACAAAAAACTCATTTAAGCAAGATAGAATATATAGGCACATAAATACTGGTAATCTTCTAATAGGATCATGCTTAATAATCCCACTCAAAAAATTGATGATTTCACCTTTAGTGATGCTAATCCTTGGCTACCTCTTTGGCTCGAGTCAAAGCTTCACCTCTTGGCAAAGCACAACAAAAAACAACAATTGTTAATACAAAAAAAAAACCTAGCAAGAAACCCTAGGTTCATCTACCAAATAATCCTAATGAACTCTAAGTTTTCCTCAAACTAAACCTTAGGCTACTGATGAGAGCTAATGAACTCTAGGGTTTTCTATGGATTACTTGT
Organism: Dioscorea cayenensis subsp. rotundata; assembly: GCF_009730915.1. NCBI lineage: Eukaryota > Viridiplantae > Streptophyta > Magnoliopsida > Dioscoreales > Dioscoreaceae > Dioscorea > Dioscorea cayenensis. The sequence goes on from NC_052482.1 coordinate 6,157,164, forward strand.
TTTTAAATTTAATTTCATTGATTGTAACTAGCTCCATGGAGAACTAAACCCCCTAGTGGGTACTTGGATTTGTGAATCCTAGGATGTATTTGTTTCATTAACCCTTGTTATTATGCTTTCATTAATTGATGTTTTATTTGAGTTCCAATCTTGAATGCTTGATTGATTGAATGCTCCCTTAGAGTGACACTAGGGTTTAGAGTTCATCTTGGTAACCCTTGTGAATGAGTGACACACCACGAGAGTTAGACAAAGCTAGAATGGAGAGGATTGAGAGGGTGAGTCGAGAGGTAGTGCAGCATCCCCTTTCCCCTCTGGTGTGATTTATCCTACCTCCATTTTCTCGAGTTCTTTGCAGTTATAGTAGAGTGAATGGGCTAAGGGATGACCTTCTGCTGGGGCTTAGTTGCAGAGGCAACGGAGTGAAGCGTTGAAGTGATTTTAGCACCTAGGGCTTAATTGTGACTAGGGACCTTGCACCTAGACCAAAGGGTTAGGTCTACATCTTGGAATATAATTTATCACTTGGAATCCCTAGAACTCATTGTGATTCTATACCAGTGTGAGGTTGAGAGATTGTTCAATTTCTCCTCCGGGACATGTATAGAGTTAGGCATGGTAGGCCTTAGATTTGGGACCATGTATTGAAGGATCTCCACAACTCATTAATGCATTAGTTCGAAAGCATAATAGAGGGTTTTGAACTTGAAACGATTGTCATAAGCTGAACAATATCCGGGTATCCCATTTATATCAATTGCATTACCTCCACTTTACTTGTGCTCTGTTTCCTGTCTCTTTTATTTTTGTTACATTACATCACAACTATTATTCACTTTTCACTTAGTTGAGAAACAATTTAAGTGTTTTTATTCCCTACTCCATGTTGATACGATACCCACTCATCTGGGATTTATTACTTCGACAAACCCGTCCACTTGTGGGACATACGCAAAGGGCGTTGTCAATGGTCTTATGGAGTAGCCTCATCCTCACCAAAGGATCCCTTGTCAAGCCTATGGCACACATCACCGAATCAATGCCAATGAAAGCTTCACCAATAACTATCTTCCAATGGAACGTGGTGTTGAAGGTCGTAGAACCATTACAAAAACCTAGCCAAAGCCTCTCCAAACCCTAGCCGTAAGCGCCTCCAAAGGTTGGGAGAAGATGAGAAAAGGATCCATTAAAATGGCTGAAATCACGGCTTAAATAGGGCTAGAATTGGGCATCCACACAGGCGTGTGGAATTTCTAGGAATTGAATTTTTGTGTGTTGTGAACAGTAACTGCAACAGTGATTTGCTATAGTACTTCACAATGCTTTGCAAAAATACTCCCGAATCCACACTTTTCATTGAGGCCACATGAATGGGCACACATCCATGCGGTAGATTGCATTGCATCTTCAATAAAATCACATTTGGAGAAGAACTTGATAGTATTGCACAAGTTTCAACACATAAGTGCGACAGCCTTTGTGCCCCTCTAATTTGTATGTTCGCTCGAGCACAATGGAGGTTGGCACATACTCACATGTCTTAGAGCATAACTTGTGTCTTTACATTTGTTCAGTCCAAGACTTCATCAAAAATAGCATCCGCTATCTACTTTTGTTTCCTTTCTTCCACTATTGTCTCCACAACCCTACATGCACAAAAAAACACAAATACACATGCATAAGTGATAAAATTTGAGAAAAGTAATCCTCAATGTAAGAAAAGAATACTTCATATTACAAATATACAAGCACTTATCAAACTCCTTCACACTTAAGCTTTTCTTGTCCTCAAGCAAAAATAAAACATTAAGGCATATAAGAAGAAAAATTGAAAGGGCTTGGCCTTAGGTTCACCAAAAGGATGCAAGGGCAATATTTTACAAGGAAAATTTTCAACATCGAATAAGAAAAATGAATTCTCTAGCTAAAAACATGAATAGAAATGGACAACAATCCGATATCGTGTAAGTGTGTGTAAACTCACTCAAGTCAACCCAACATATACTCCTCAAAGCTCTATGTAGGAGGGACTTATTTATGTACAATAAGGAAAGAGAAGGTAGTAGCTTCACACATCCACTAAGGTAGCCCTCTCTTAAGCGGCCGCTAAGGTGGCTTTCACACTTTCAAGGTAGTAGCACTTTCTACCGGGATAGTAGTTTTCAATCATCCCATTATATAGCTCTTTCTCTCATTAAGGCATAACTAGTATCCAACTTATGAGAGTAGCTTCATACTTAATAGGTGGTAGCTTTTTCCACCCCAAATGCACCAACAAAACAAACATAACTTACTATTTATTTATTTTTGAAGAAATTATAACCAAAAAGAACTAAACTAGCCCCTTAAACGTCAAACTTGAGTTTCCACAAGGTTTAATGAGTGAGTAGTGCAACAAATGTCAATCGGCCAAAAAATTCCTAAACATTAAGTAAAAACTACAGCATGAGAACATTCAATGTTTAAAATTCTCCTAAACTGAAGAATACAACCATTAAAACTAAGGTGAACCACCGTGTCCATGACTATTCCCCAAATTCTAGACTCACAAGACTATCTGCATGTACACAAGGGGGTTTAGTAAAGCTCAACAAAACAAAATAAACTCGAGTATATAAAGATATGAAAATGAAATACAACTCTAGACAACTGGAAATAAAAGATAAACTCAAAAAGAAAATCCTTTTTGAGTTGTACAAGTATAAATAATATGTAAAATTAAAATATAGATAATATAAAGACAAGTAAAAAGAAAGGCGCATCATGCGTCGGTGTCGGGCTCTGCTACTTCTATTACTACTACTGCTGCTGGAGAAGATAACGCTGGTGGATTAACCGGTGCTGCTGGAACTGGTGATGGTGGTGCTGGTAATAGAAGAGGAGTTAGTGGAGATCTGGGTCTCATAATGAATGGCGAGGTCATGTCTCTCTCAAGTAACTGCTGTAGGATATCAAGACGTGCCATCACCTCAGTGTGGTTCACGGCATGTGCCATGTGAACCTCAGTAATCTAATTTTGTAGCACCTCTACAGCACTCTCGAACCTATCAAAGTGATCATAGGCTTGAGATGGAGAAAACATATGCACCGGAGGTGGCTCCTATGTTGCAAGTGGTGCCTTGGCCTCCATCTCCTCAGGCTGTGGCTCGAGCGCAGGCTGAGACCCATCTGTGGCATCTCCCTCACCATTGGCTCTCTCTAGCTGGAGCATGGTCATCATATATACTCCATCTATGTATCTCCTAATCATGCCCATCAGTCTCATAGTGTCCAAGCCGAGGGGAAACAGTACTATAATCTTCTCAGCTCTTCTGATCGTGTCCGAGAATCCCATACCCATGATGAGTCTCGTAATATACGGCCCTGAAAAGTTGACTCTAATCCTGGCGTACTGACCCTAGTGTCTCAAATACTCTGCTAAAATGTGCCCCAGGTTGGGTCGCTCGCTCTGCACTACTGAATACAAATAAAGTAGCTCCTGTCAGGTCAAAACACCTGTACTATCACCACGACCATTCATAGATCTACTCAGAAAGGTGTGGATATATCTGTAGGTCAGTAGGGAGAGGTACATAGCCTTGGATATTCTCGGCTCATACTGACCCTCGCCACATAGTATCCTACATGCTTCGGAGGAGTCAAACTACCTGGATAATTAGTCGGTAGTCGATCATACTCCTCAGTGTCCATAAACGCCTCATTGTACAAGCCCATTTTGACTGAAAACTATGTGACACTCATATTATGATACTATCCAAATGCTCTGAATTGTATGGCATCAATGCTATCGAAGCTGTTATAGGATCGGTGGAACTCAAAAGATGCTAACATCTCTAATGTCAGCATACGGATAGCGGGCTCTCAGATTAATAATAAGTACCTCCAGCTAACCGCAGACAATAGCTCCTCGACTTTGTCGGCCATATCATCCCACAGCTGAATCCCTTTGAGTGCACTAATATCTGGGAAATGAGATTGGCCGAACTTCAGCTTCGATAGTCTCTCAAATCGAACCTAGTGCTCGGGAATAAAAAACTCTAACTACTCCAGCTCATGAGAAGACTTGCGTGGACGCTTGTCGGGCGGTTTCTTTGTCATGGGGGTCATACTTGTACGAATCAACAAGAATCGATCAAATCTCACTTTAAAAACTCAATCTGCAGGAATCCACAGGATTGTGTGAAAATTCCGCACGTCTATGTGGATCTACGAGGTTTGAAGCCCGCATAGCCACTATGTAGAAATCCAAAAAAACACATCACAAATTCATTTTAAACTCAGCCTAAAGTATGCACCATTTATTTAACCATGAAATCGAAGGGACATTTACTAGTTTTAAGCAAAATGAATCAAGATTGGTGAAGTAAAAAGGAAAGGGGGCTTACAGATGAGATGAACTAGATAACTTGAAAATGGCTGGAAAACTCGAGTGCAATCCCTCTAAATCGATAGTGAGAAGTCGACAGAGTGAATAGATGCATTCACTTAGTGTTCAGGAGTGAAAAGATGAAGAGATGCGAGTGGGTTTTAAAGAAAAATCGCATCTCTTGACGTTCTGTACATCTACATGGGCGTGTGCCTCCACAGGGGGGCACCCCAGAGGTAGACACGCCCCTATGTGCTCTTAAGATATCCTAAGTTACCTCTGAATGCATCCACATGGGCATGTGGAAAATCCGCATGGCCATGTGCCCGACCCACAGGGCACCCACACGCCCCTGTGTCTTCTCTGTCTAGCCGAAAATTTATCTAAGTGTTCCACACACCCCTGTGGAAATTCCACACGGGCGTGTGGATTCTCACAAGGGTACTCACAGGGGCACTCACATGGCCCTGTGTGCTCTCAGGATGTAGGTGAACTCTTTGCAGAATTTCACACGGGCATGTGGTAGTTATCCACATCCATGTGCCATTCACAGGGTCATCCATACGGTATTCACACAGCCCTGTGTCTTCTTAGGATGTAGTCCGAGAACTTTGCAAAGAAACACACGCCCGTGTGGAAATTACCTACGGTCGTGTGACCGTCACAAGGCCATTTATAGGGGTATTCACACGCTCCTGTGTCCTCTCAGGATGAGCTGTGAATAGAAATGCACGCCAGTGTGGAAATTCCACACAGCCCTGTGTTTTCTCTGAATGACTTAGAAAAAAAATATAGACTTTGCAGAGAATTTCTGCAAACTTATACACAAACTGAGTCTGCAAAAACTATGAATAACTGACTAGAGAATCATGGGAACATGCTCAAACGACCAAGAAACTTCGCCAATCATAATTAATCACATGAAAACACCAATGGTTCATGAGAAAAACAAAGCAATAGCATGTAAAAGTCAAGACACCAACACACAAATCCTTATTCATACAAGTACTAGCTAAAATTTTGAAAAAACAATAAAAACTTTGGTTACCTCCCAAGAAGCGCTTGTTTAACATCACTAAGCTTGACGTACTTCTCCTTACCTCACAGGGGCTCATGGATAAAAGTTTCCTTCTTACCTACAACCTAAAAGCACAATGAACATAATCTTTTCAAGGTAAAGGGAGAGTTGTCAAGCTTGTTAGCACACAAAGGTTCGTCATCCTTACTCTGTGCTTGCACATCCCCATTAGCCTTGGGGTGTTTCTTGTGACATCTCCTTGCTCGCTTCATTTTTTGGATCATCCTCTTCATGATCCCCAAGGTAGGTTGCAACTTGTCCTCTAGACCAAGTGTCAAAACTTCTTCATCCACCACCTCTTGATCTAGCAACTCCTTATATGGGTCTGGACAAATCATTTCCTGCACGTATTCATCAATTAACGCTCAGTAGTGTTAAGAAAATGCAAGGTATCATCAAAGTCGAGAAAATGTCGCATGGCTTCGGCGAGGCTGTATGTCAACTTGTCATCACCAACTCGTAATGTAAACTCCCCACCGTCCATTTCAATAAGAGCCTTGGAAGTGCGCAAGAATGGCCTCCCAGGTATCAATGGAACCTCAACATCCTCACTAACATCCAACACCACAAAGTCTATAGGAAATATATACCTGTCAACTTTCACATGTATATCTTCAATGATGTCCCTTGGATGTCTAACCGTTTAGTCTGCCAATTGAAGTGTCATCTTAGTGGGCCTAGGCTCTCCCAAGCCTAGCTTCTTGAAGAAAGTATATGGCATTACGTTGATCCTAGCCCATGAATCCGCCAATGCCTTCTCTTCACCGAAATTACCAATGTTGCATGGAATGATAAAGCTTCTGGGATCCTTTTTCTTGTTCGGTATATTCTTTTGTAACACTAACAAATAAGAGGTATCTAGGATCACAGATGCACTCTCCTCCAACATCCTTTTGTTGGTCAAGAGGTCCTTGAGAAACTTTGCATAACGAGGCATTTGAGGCAACGCCTCTACAAATGGAATGTTGATGTGCAACTGCTTGAATAGACCCAAGAACTTCTTATATTGCTCATCATTTTGGTCATTTTTCAACCATGAAAGGTAAGGTATTCTTGGCTTCAAAGGTGGGGGTGCTATCTCTTTCTCTTTAGCTCTCTCCTCAACCTCCACGATTATGGGTAACCCAACATTGGTCTTCACACAAGGGAGTCTACTCTTAACTTCACACTTACTTCTCAAAGTGACTTCGTTCACATGTTCTCTTGGATTTCTCTCTCTGTTGCTACGCAAACTCCCTTGAGGTCATTTCGAAAGTGACTTCATAATTTGGCCCACCTAATTTTCTAAATTGCGTAATGACGCGGTGTGGTTGCAAAGTGTGGCTTCAACTGATTGGAATATTGTATCTAATGATTGAATGAACTTGGTCAAGGCTTTCTCTAGGTCGGTCATCCGGTTCTCAAACATTAAAACTCTATTCTCTATGTTCGGGGCTTGGTGATGTTGTTGGAAACTTGGTGGTGCTTTAGTCTTCTGTTGCCCTTGATTACTCCAAGAAAGGTTTGGGTGGCTCCTCCACCGCGGATTATAGGTATTGCTATATGGATTTCCTTGACCTCTCATTGTATTACCTACAAAATCATCCTGTTCCACCGAGGATGTACCACCAATAGAAATTAGGGCAATCAGATAGAGCATGTCCTCCCTCACACCTAATGCAACTCGTTACGGCAGCCACTCAAGGAGATGTTAGAGTGTCTAACTTCATACTCAATGACTCAACCTGGGCCACCAATGATGTGACTGCATCAATCTCATGAAGTCCAGCTACATTCATTCTGTCCAGTGTGTTTCATTGATAACTGTTCATAGCCATTTCTTCTATGAGATGTCGGGCTTCTTCAGAGGTCTTGCTTCCTAAGTTACCTCCTGCTGCAGCATCAAGTAACTGCTTTGTGCATGGCTTCAACCCACTATAGAAAGTTTGAATGATTATCCACTTGGGGAACCCATATTGAGGACATTTCGACAAGAGCTCCTTGAACCTATCTTATTTCTCAAAAAGAGACTCCAATTCTGTTTGCACAAAAGAAGATATTTCTCAAAAAAGCTTCTGCCATCTCCTTCCATGTAGTGATCAATGCTCTAGGTAATGAGTGTAGCCATTCCTTTGGTTTTCTTTTCAAGGAAAATAGGAAGGCCCTCAACTTGATGGCATCATCCGTAACACCATTAATTTTGAGCATGTCACACACTTCCAAGAAGTTCTCAATGTGATTGTTTGGATCCTCATCGGCCAAACCATTAAACAGTGATGACTACTACAACATCAGGATGAAGCCTGGCTTAAGATCAAAATTTGGAGCTGTAATCAATGGCCGCATAATATTGGACTATGTGCCAAGAACTACCGGTCTAGTATAATCTGAGAGTGTCCTCTGCTGCTCTTTCTGTTCTGCTATGTTATAAGACCCTTCACATTCTATCTAAGCTTGATTTGACTATTCTTGTACATGTTTTTTTCCTCTTCTATGAATTCTTCATACAATGTCCGGATCTCCTTCAACCAATGTTGAAGGGTTTCCTTGGGTCATAACTTGGAGCTGTGACACACCCCTTGCGTGTGACCTGCAAGTGCACGGGTTTATCGAAGTAATAATACCCTGGTGAGTGGGTAGTCGAATCCACAGGGAATATTGATCAGAAATACAAAGTTTTTTATTTAACTAAAGTGAAGATGAATCAATAGTGTTGTGAAGAAAATCAATATGAAAAGAACTAAAGAAAATAAGAAAGAGAGGCGGAATAATATGGGAAGAAAGGCAATCGATCGAAAGTGGGGCACTCAGACATTGCTCCCCTAGGATTATTGCTTCAAGTGTAAGACCAACTATTATGTCTTCTAACTAATGTTTAATGAGTCATGTGAATCCTAAAATACACGGTCCCAAAACTAAGGTCAACCGTAACTAACACTACACTATGCCCTCGTGGAGAAATCAATCAGTCTCAACACCTCACACTGTGAACTGTTACAAAAAGCTCTAGGTATTCCATGTGATAAGCCCTGTTCCCTAATATAGGTCTAACCTTTTGGTCCAAGCGAAAGACCCCTAGTTACAATTAAGTCTCAGCAGTAAGGATTACTTCAACACTTCACTATGTTGCTCACGCAACTAATCCCCAGGGGAGTTCCTCTCTTATTACTTCACTCTATTATGACAGCAAAGAACTCTTGGAACATAGAGGTAGCATTAATCACAATGAAGGGGAAAGGGGATGCTTCGCTACCTGTCGACTCACCCTCTCGACCCTCTCCAATCTTGCTTTGTCTAACCCTCATGGTGTGTCACTCACTCACAAGGACTACCAACGTAAACCCTCAACCCTAGTGTCACTCTAAGGGAGAAATCAATAAAACAAGCATTCAAGTTTGGAACTCAATTAAAGACATCAATTAAGGAAAGCATAATAAAAGGTCAATGAAACAATAACATCCTAGAGTTTACAAGTTCAAATACCCACTAGAGGTTTAGCTCTCCATGGAGCAAGATACAATCATTACTGAAATCAAAAGTAAAAACATGCAAACCATAAGTAAAACCCCCTCAATATTCATGTCGATGGTCTAATGGAGTAGCCTCATCCTCTTCAAAGGTTCCCTTGTCAAGCCAAGGGCACACCTCACTGGATCGGTGCCGAAGAAAGCTTCCCCAATAACTCTTTTCCAAAGGAACGCAGTGTCGATGGCCATGGATCCACTCCAAAAACCTTGTCAAAGCCCTTCTAAACCCTAGCCGCAGGCCTCTGCAAAGTTAGGGAAAAGATGGAGAAAAGATGGAAAAGAGGATTCCCAAATCGGTACAAGTCGCAGCTTTATAAAGGGCTAAAATCGGGAGTACACACGCCCGTATGAATCTGCAGAAATCTGATTTTCTGCAGTCTATGAATAGTAACTACTACAGTATTAGCAATGAAGTCTGAGAAAAAAATGTTCATCATAAGAAAAGAATACTTTGTATCACTAATACACAAGCACTTATCAAGCTGTAATCAAAGAAAGAAAAACAAATCATAATGATGGAAGAATAAGAAAGTGTGAAATAGATAAGTGATGAATACCTAAAATAGCAAACTGCGAAATGTTTCCAAGTGTACATCTGATGACCTACCGGGAGAGAAGGCTATCACCCAAGAGGAGTGAAATACACTCTTGAGTAGTCAAATTTTGGGCATTACAAGTGTACGTTTGATGACCTACCGGGAGAGAAGGCTACAACTAGGGTATATGAAGTTACTACCTAGCTGTCTAGTTGAAATAAATGTTAATTAGTGTTAGGTTGACTCTTGGAGATGTTGGGGCACTATTTTATGGTTTGCACACACACACACACACACACACACACACAAGGTATTTAAAGTAAAAGTGTAGCCTTTTATCAAGTATTCTTGTTTGAACTAACCCTTGTTGTTCCCTCTTTGCTTAAGGATTTGCCATTCCCCTGAGATCAGAAGTAACGCACTCATCTTCACTTTTATAAAGTGAGGTGATATTTCTTGAGGAGAAGCAAACATTCAAGTGTGGGGGTATTTGATGCGTGCATTTCATATCATATTCACTCATCCTCTTTTCATTCATTTACTTGTATTTTTGCACAATTTTATCCATTTGAGGTGCTATTCTAGGTATATTTACTCCATGTGCAGAAATCAGGCGCTCAAAGCAATTTGGATGAATTCAGGGAGTAATTGAGTAGAAGAATCGTTATTCTGCTATGTTTTAAGAGTGACACATGCGGTGCATGAGCGTGTGTTGTCCCGCTGAATAATCCAGCTTGGAAATGAACAAGAAAGTATTCAAGCATGATCATTCCTTCAGGCTAGACACGCCTCCGCATGAGCATGCGCGTTTCCCTTAAAATCTCAGCTTGAAGACAGTTTCTTCTAAACAAGGGCAGCACAATCTGGAAGCTCTTCACACGACCATGCACAAGCTGGGCATAGGAATAACACGATCATGTCTCATTCCCCTGAATATTCCAGGTCAGATTCACTCAGAATCTCATCGAGACACGGTCAACACACGATAATGCCCAGACCGTGTCGAGCCCGAAAATTGCCATTTAGCACCAGATTTCTAGGGTTTTCAAATCATCTTTGTTCGGGGATTCTTTTCTCCACCGGGAGGACTTGGATGAGATCTAAGATCAAGCTTTACCACACCATCTAGGGAGATCAAGGATGAGTTTGAGGCACAAGAGAAGTTTGGTTTAGCACCAAGGAAGATCATGTTGCTTAGAAAGGGAAGAATTATGTCTTCTTTCTCTAGATTTTCAATTGTTTCTTCGTTGTTGTACTCATCCATGAGGGGTTAATAGTCCACGGTGCCCTTGGGTGTTGAACTACAATGTTTTGTATGCTTTGACTAATTGTTTTTAATATTTATGGAGTTCTTTGGATTCTAGTATTAAATCTTGTGCTGCATAACTTGATGTGTTTGATTTGCACAGATGCTTTGTTAAAACTTGGTGTATGGATGACTATAGTTGTGATTTCTTATTGTAATTGCAAAACTCGATGTGTTTGAGATGCATAGTTACCCTAGTAGACCTTGGTGTATTTGAGAACCATAGATGCAACATTACTTTTGATCACACAATTGAACCTTAGGATGTACTTGGTAGGCATTATAAACAATTTAGTATACTATAACTTGTACGGATCACCTGTGGGCATTGCTCTCTTATTGTCAAATACTCAACTTTAGTCTAACCGTTCCTTCTCTCCATTCTCTTTTGTTTTTGTTTTGTTCTTGTTTAAAACCAACCCAATCTTTGTTTAACTAGAGATCACATGAAAACTAAGCACTTTGAGTTTCAGTCACTGTGGTTCGATAACCCTACCCCTCGCGGGGTACCTCTTTACTACTTGCCTGTGACAGATACACTTGTGGAGAGTACATCACCCTAGTGTAAAGGAATACTCTCAATACCTCACATTGCATGGGACTGCTTGGAGTTCTAGGGACTCCAAGTAATAAATCCTATTCCAAAATATAGATCTTTCTACACTCCACTCTATTTTACCTGTATAATTAAGCCCCAGTGGAGGAGATCTATCAACATTTAACTCTATTGTGATTGCAAAGAAATTTTGCAATGTGGAGATAGGATAAATCACATCAGAAGGAAAATGAGACGATCTGCTACCTCTCAACTCACTTTTTCAACCCTCTTCAATCTTTCTAAGTGTAACCCTAATGGTGATGGTTACTTATCAAAAGGGTGACTATATGGATTCTCAACCCTAGTGTCACTCAAAGGGAAAATCAAACCATAATCTTTCAAGATTAAAACTCAATTAAAAACTCAATTGAAAGAATAAGTCATTGAAATAAAATCATCCTAGGGTGTACAAGTTCATGCACCCGATAGGGGTTTAGCTCTCTATGGAGTAATACAAAAGCAAAGAATAAATTAAAGATAAATGCAAACAATCCATAAGAAATAACCTCCTTCTTTTCCACAATGATGGTCTTAAAGAGCCGCTTCTCCTTCTCCAATGACTCCTCCGTTGAGGTTACGGCACACCTCGCCGAAACAATACAGTCTAAAGCTCCCTCAATAACTCTTCTTCGAAGGAAATCGATGTTGAACGGGCTAGAAACGCTCTAAAACTTGGTGAAAACCTCCTCCAAATATTAGCTACTCCTTCCAAAAGATAGGAAAAGATCCCCCCAAATAACTCTTCGAGGTGGCTATTTATAATGTTGAAATCAGGATTTCACACGCCCATGTTGAATTTCCACATGGGTGTGTGGATTCTCTGTTGTTTTTTGAATTTTACATTTTGTGAATAGCAACAGCTATAGTATCCCCGTCAACAGTACTTTGCTCCATTAATTTCTACAATGATGACAAATGCCTTTACATCTATTGTGGCCACACGGTTGGGCACACACCCATGCGCTAGGTCATGTCGAATGATGCTCTCAAAAAATCTGCATAAGCTAGAAAATGAGTTTGTAACTGCCTTTGTACCCTTCCAATTTGTAGATAGATTTGCACATTCTTGGAAGTTGGCACACACCCTCTTATGTTTCATCACGGCTCATGTCTTGACCCTTGTTCCACACAAGAGAATCCTCAAAATATGCGTTCATGACCTATTTTCGCTTTTTTTGTTCTTATACAACCTCCACAACCCTGAATGCACAAAAGAACACAAAAAAACCCCAAATCCACAACCTGATCAAAGCAATGCTCATTATTAGTAAAACATGCACAATAATATGCATATACAATCATTTATCATCCAACTTAAGTTCAAGAACTCCACTAGAGGGGCAAATAAAACCCTAATATAGAAATCAAGCAATACGAAATCTCTTAGCACATGCATAGATTTAATAGAGCATGGGTGTTCGAATGTGTGGACATATCTTCCTAATCACATTAACAAAATATCATTAAACAACCAAGTAATGAATTACAAAAGACTAGAAAAAATATTGAGTTGCCAATAAAGAATTACAAGTAACAATCAAGATGAATTTCCATGAAATTCTACTCGAATTGGGGTCCTCGCATGGATATAAAACAATTAACCAATGAATGACAACAATCCACAGGAAATATATCAAAATAGTTCCTAGACTAACTCCCTCCAAAATGGTTGATAAGTGTCTAAATGTATGTATTTTAGTAAATATATTTTGTACACATAGCGTGTATTTTTGTAAGAATTGATGGCCGTTTTGTACTTAATCGAGTATTATTTACTTTGAAGGGCATGGAGTAGCAATGGAGAACACGAGGATATTATTTGGGTGAAAAAAGAGAAGAAAACCAGGTCACGGTATTGTAGCAGATTATTGTGGTTGGAGTACTATAGCAGGAATACTTTAACAAATGCACTGTAGTAGTCACTATAGCACATGGAGGATTTTTGGGCCAGAAGATATTCTAGGTCATACGGCCTCATTACAGCACAGGATTGACCACGGGATTGACACTATAGCAATGGAAGCAAGAGATTTGGCCTAAATCATACGGCCTCAATGACCCCCTCATTTACCCCGGGATTGACCCCATGATGGCTCGAACTTGTAGGATTTTGTTCCCCTTTCGACCTCTATACGACCCCTATATGGCCCATGTACAAGGGAGGTATAAAAGCACATTCTTAGGGCATCAAAGGGGACTTCTTGGCAGCCATCACTTGGGAGAAGATAGAGGAGAAGGAAGACATCTTTGAGGAAGACATTCTTAAAGGCTAAAGAAGAGATCAAGAGCTTGACCATCAAGGGGATAGATTCACCACCAAGAGTGGAAGAATCAAGGCTAATTTAGCATTCATTCGGCTAGAGGAAGCATCATTCGACCAACTTCTTTCTTCTTCTTCATCATTGCAACTATGGAGTGTCACTTATAAACTCATTCGTTGCTTTTATGTATTTTGTTGTTCTTGTTTGTATGATGGCACACTAGACCCCCAAAAACACTAGATGTAGGTGAACCTTGAGGGGTTCATCATGTATTTTGGATGCTTTTTGTTTAATTTAGATACTTGGGTTGATTTATGGTTTAGCTCATTGTTCTTCATTCCTAGAACTATGAAATGGAGAGATCCATAGTTTTTTTATTGAGTTATACATGTAGATGTGATCTACTTGTGTGTATTAGATCATTAATGAGCTAAAAGGGGTTTGCTTGTACCAACATACCTAGAAATTAGATGTCAGCGGACCTCCGAACCATAATGATGGACTTAGCGTAAGTTTGTCCTTACTCCGGGATCTTCTTGTTATTAATGTGATCGTAGGGATGTTGGTTGGAGAGATATTTCTATCAACAATCGTATGGGATTAGGGCTCAATCGCTGAGAAATTAGGATTGGCTTAACTTTGAGATCTCTCGATCTAAATCATCCTTGGAATGCTTTGTTGTGCATCCATATATCATGATGACCCCTTAAGGGGATCCACATCCATAGGCCTTTGCATATCATTGTTGTTCTTAAAATCACTTATCGTATTCTATAATTCTTATGCTTATATTTTGTTTACTTTCTTATATCAATTAAAGTAATTCACCATTCTTAGATTGTGAGGTTAGATAATAGGTAATGAAGGAGTAATGGGAGCTCCTTAGCCACGTGGAATACGATCCTTGTGTTCTTGCACAAGGTATTACTTGGCGATCCTGTACACTTGTGGGGAAGCAATCAATGGTCACCAATGGTTGAGGTTAAGAAAATCCAAAGATCATCAAGAGAACACTGAATCTCTTCATGCTCTATCCACTATTGATGCATGTTAAATCTCCCTTGAGAAAACCACTGGAGTCTATTGAAATAGTGATGAAAATTGTCTCTAGCTACACAGGTCTCGAGAAATCCGACCATCTCTACTGATTTGATAAAAGAACCACCTCTTTCAATTGTATACCCTAGGGTGTTTATAGTATCAAGTCCACCACTTAGTCATTATGGTCGTTGTGGAGGCCATGGTGAGTAAGTTTGTTGCTTGGGTTCCAAGGAGTGTCCTACCACCATCCTTCCAGCTGTTGTGTGGATTAGTCATGGTCATTCTTATTCACAACACTTGTTGTTGAGGCTGTTATGACTTTAGTGTTATTCTTTGTGATTCCACATTGGCACAGCTCAATAATGATCATGATAGAAGTTGACAACGGTCATGGTAAGATATCACCATAACTGTGATGAGCCGTAGTGATGCTCAAGTTCAGCAAGTTGATCTATTTTACTTCAAAACACCTCTATAATTGTTTCTTTGGCCCTAAGATGGAATAAAAGCTCGTGGTCAACAAAATAATGAAATTATGTATTAGTTTGGTGATAAACATGTAAAATCTCATGGTAAATGTAGAATAAATGGCAAGCAAAATATGTGTTTTCAAGCACTTACTAAACATCCCAATACTGAAGCATTTGCTTGTCCTCAAACAAATAAATAAAAATGTAAGACATAATCAATGCTTGACCTTAGGCTAAAAATGATGGAGTTTCATTAGTACAATGAAACAATCAAATGCTAGGTAACATGGACGTGCTCTGCAAAGAGTGGTTTACTCTATGACAAAAAAATACTCCTTGATGTGTCTATCTCTTGTTCCACTATCTTATAGTCTAGATTGTGTTGTAAAAATATTTTTGGGATATTATTCAATCTACCACTATACTTTACATAACTCTTTATACATGGCTATTTTTTTTTTTGATTCATTAACAGTCAGTGGCTTTCACACTTTCGAGGAGGCAGCCTCTTTACCACTAGGGTATACTTTCTTTCTAACTTTTTGGGAGTGACTATTTACTACAAAGGAGATAGCTCTTTTTGTTGCAAAGTCATTTTAACTAATGTGAGAAAAGAAATAGAACTAACGATAGCTGATAAGTGCTTGAAAGAGCATGTTTACTATATCAATTGCGTTGCATTTAGCATGAGATTTGGCATGGTTAGCACGAAATTAATATGAAATTTCATTCTTTTGTTCACTACAAGCTTTAATTCAATTTTAGGGTTAAAAAAGTAAACTCGGGGGTGTTTCAATGTAAAACGGATTAAGTTATCTAGCTGTGGTAACGTCTCACCATGGCCGTTACCCACTCTCAACACTGCAGTTATCAACCCTGGTAGTATGGAATCACTGGGACAAACACAAAAGCCACAACGGCCTTACCACGGCCGTTGTGAATCCATCATGACTATGATCCACCCACACATTACCCAGAGAAGCCGTGCAAGGATGTGACTTGGAGCCCACATAATAACTTACTCACCACAGGTATCACAATGCCTGTCATGAGGCCGTGACTGATCAAACATTATATAAACCCTAGGTTTTTCTGATCAAGGGGCGTACTTTTACCGAATAAGGTAGAGCCATTGGAGTTCTGGAGAACTGAGTGGCTGGAGACAATTTTCATCACTATTTCAGCAAATTTTAGTGAATTCCAAGGTTGGTTAAATGTATATCATTAGAGGAGGGCACACAAAGAGATTTGGCGGCGGCTTGTCAATCTTGGGATCCTCTCAACCTTAACCTTCAAAGATCTATTAGAGGGAGTTAGGTTAGGAATTATTTATACACTATTCTTGGTTCTTATGGATTTACCTTTATTTATATTAATAAATGGCTAAATGTGTGTATTCTATACAAACTTAGGTTGTATTATTTATGTATAAATCAATTAATTATTGTTGTTTTGTTGTTTACTGGGTCTTTTTTATGTTACAGGTCCTGAGGATGCCCTGGTAAGATTAACAACACAAAAGAGAAGGAAAACAACAATGAAGACAGTGTTTTAAAGCCATGACTGTAGCACCATTGTAGCATGAAGGACTTAGGAAATGACAAAGTCTCGGGTTTCATTGACGGGTTTGCTGACAACCATGAAGACACCCTTCAACCGGCTGAAGAATTCATAGTTTTACTATAATAGCACTACAGCATTTTACTGTAGCACTTCACAAAATTTTTGGTTAAATCCTGAGACTCTTACGGCCTCCATCACACCCGTAAACGAGGCCGTCAAGCCAACCTAAGAATGTCCTTAAAGAGGCCTTTTAGGGCTTTTTGGAGATCATCTTCTACACTCTCTTATCCAACCTTCCACCATCCTCCTCCATCTTCCAAGTCCGGGGTAAAGAAGGCTCAAGAATATATTCTTAAGCGTGGGAATCCAAGGAAGAATCAAGATCAGGCAAGATCTGCCATCATCTCCCATAATTCAAGCTTGTAGAGAGCATGGAAGCCACCTCATAGGTGGTGTCATTGGAAGCTCTCCTCGACCTATCCCTCCATATTCATCATTTGAGAGAGTTTTATGTCACCTTATTTGGTTATTTTCGTGGATTTCATCATGTATCTTGTTAGTATGAACAACTAAACCCTAAGGTCACCGGATGTTGGTGAACCTTGGGGTAAACTTGTGTAGTTGGATGCTTTGATTTATTCTATTGCATTTGGTATGTTTGTGATTTTAGTTTGGTTTAGTTTGATGTATTTATATGCATGAGAACTCTATATGTCAATTTCTAGGTTGTACATGGTTGCGTGACTATCGACCTTGTACTAGACACACATAGCTTGGAAGTGATCGATGTACAAATACACCATGACCAACGGGTGTTTTGTGTCCCTCCAATATTAAGGTTGGACCTAGTTTGAGTATCGGCCTAATTAGAGAATTCCCTGCTTGTAATGCAATCATAGAAGGATTTAGTTGGAAGAAATTCTGTATCAATACTCTTACCAGATAAGGGATCAATTGCTGTGACCATCGGGTTGACCAATCTTAGGAATCTCTTGGTCCAAACCACCCATTGCATGATAGTTTAGTGTCTTTCTCACTTTAGTATCCCAAGGGAATACACATCCATGACCAGCTTTATCCCTTGATTTTTACCCCTGATTTACCTCGACTATAGACATCTATCTTAGGGTTCTTTCTATTTCTTTATAGTTTATAACACATCACTCTAATTTGTAGGCTAGACAAGACACGAAGAGGAAGTAAGGGTAGCTCCTTGGTCCCTGGGAATATGATCCTCTCAAGCTTGTGTGAGATGTATTACTTGACGACCCGGTGCACTTGCAGGTGTCGCACCACATATCTTTCTTTTGATCCATAGTGTCACACCCTGACCCATTGGCCCAAGGAACGCGACAACTGCTACGATGATCCCGAGGAAGGAAACTCACCACTCAACCCTCAGGGAGCCGCAAGGCTAACCAACAACGTGAAAACAACAATATTTACACTAGTACAAGATATAGAATTGCACTAATACACAGTGGAAGTAGCAACAACAACAGCCACAATAATAAACAGAATTAGAGGGGTTCACAAATACACAGTGAAGCAACAACAACACACAGCTAATACACCAATGGTTTAAGAGTTGTTTTAATACAAAACTATGCAAAAAGGTGTATTACACACTAGTGGATCCATAAGTCAAACAACATGTCCATGAAAAAAATAAACATACATGAAATGAAAAGATACACAGAAGGTAGAACAATAATAAATGCTCAGCATGTTAGCACACAGCCGTGCCTACTACCTGCAATAGGCTATTAAAAGGAAAGAGGAATGAGTAACTAAGGTTAATCAATAAAGGGAGGTTAGCACAACTCTAATATTAATATAGCACAATGACAAGTTCCCCTTGCTTATATCCCGCAAGTGCACGGGCTTGTTGAATTAATAATCCCGGGTGAGCGGGGTCGAATCCACAGGGAGTAGGTAGTGAAAATACTTAATTTGATTCTTAGCTATGTGGAAGATCAATTGTGATAGGTGTGAAATTGATTCAATTCTCAACAATAAAATCAACAAGTGAAAAAGCAAAAGTAAGAAGAGGGTAAGGCAATCGATAAAGATGGGGTACTCGGATAATGCTTCACCTAGGATAATCGCTTCAAGTGCAAGAACTCTCTATTATGCTTCCTAATCAATGCAGTGGTGAGTCGTGGAAATCCTTATATACATAGTCCCAAATCTAAGGTCAACTATGCCTAACTCTATACATGCCCCGGAGGAGAAATCGAACAATCTCAACACCTCGCACTTGCATAGAGTTGCAATGAACTCTAGGGATTCCAAGTGATAAATCTCTTCCTAAATATAGACCTAACCCTTTGGTCCAGGCGGAAGGTCCTTAGCCACAATTAAGCCCTAGATACTAAGATCCTCTCAACGCTTCACTCCATTGCACACGCAACTAGGCCCCAGCGGAGGTTCATCCCTTAGACCACTCACTCTATTATGGCCGTAAAGAACTCAAAGAACAGAGGTAGAATCTATCACACTGGAGGGGAATGGAGACGCTCCTGTACCTCTCGACTCACCCTCTCAACCCTCTCCAACCTAGCTTTGTCTAACGCTCGTGGTGTGTCACTCACTCACAAGGTTACCAACAAGAACTCTCAACCCTAGTGTCACTCTAGGGGAAATGTTCATACAATCAAGCATTCAAGGTTGGAACTCACTATAAACATCAATTTATTAGAAGCATAATAAAGAAGTTCAATGAAACGAATACATCCTAGGGTTCACAATCATCCAAGTACCCACTAGGGGTTTAGCTCTCCATGGAGCTTAATACAATCAAAGAAATCGAATGTAAAAGCAATGAATCCATAAAGAAACCCCTCGATGGTCGTGTCGATGGTCTTGTGGAGAGTCCTCTACTCGTCGTCCAAAGATTCCTTCGTCCGGTATAGTATACGCCTCGATTGAAGCTCCCTTACCAACCTTCTTCCTAATGGAATCACGATGTCGGAGCCGTAGAACTTCTCCAAAACCTTGGCCAATACCTCTCGAAACCCTAGCGAAGTCCTCTCACAAGTTGGGGAAAAAGATGGAGAAAAAGAATACCAAAAATCGGGGCTGAAA
Organism: Dioscorea cayenensis subsp. rotundata; assembly: GCF_009730915.1. Lineage (NCBI taxonomy): Eukaryota > Viridiplantae > Streptophyta > Magnoliopsida > Dioscoreales > Dioscoreaceae > Dioscorea > Dioscorea cayenensis. Next base: position 6,176,976 of record NC_052482.1, read on the forward strand.
TCGGCTTGAAATAGGGTCGGAATCGGGCGATCGCGAGCCGTGTATGATGTCACACGCCCCGTGGAATTTCTACACTGGGCGTGGATAATTTCCCCACGCCCGTGTTGATTCTCGTTTCTCGATTTCTCGGCCGGGCTGCTCACGATTTCTGTCTGCGGTGTTTTGCTACGATACCTACTACGATTACTATGCCCGAAATACTCCCGAATTCTATACTTTCATTGGGGAGTAGCATAAGCGGGCACACGTTTACGTCGTGAATCACTTGCCTCTTCAATGATATGCACGTTGGTGGATCTCTTGTTCTTATATGCATAAATCGAATGTTCGAGTGTGAGTCGCCTTTGTGCCCCTCCAAATGAATGTGCTCACTCGAATACGAGGAGGTTGGCACACACTCTAGCATCTCACACCTGACCTATGTCTTCGCGTTTGAACCTTAGCAAGATCTCCTCCAAAATAGGTGCATTATGATCCACATTGGCATATTTCCTTCATACTCGGCCTCACAACCCTACCTGTATAAAAGTAACATAAAAACACACATATTAATGTAAAAACCTGAGAAAAGTAATGCTCAACATAAGGAATGAACGCTTTGCATTCATATCGCACAAGCACTTATCACACAATAATGACATAAATATCCAAATATGATACTTTACAAATAAAATAACTAGTTTAGAACATGAATAAATATAATACCAAACTTTAATACAAAATAATAAGAAAGATAGAATAAGAAGGCATTCAAACTCAATTAGGGTTTTAGAATATTAAAGTGTAATTGATAAGTGCTTCTGTGATATGAATGCGAAGCATTCTTTCCTTATGTTGAGCATTACTTTTCTCGGGTTTTTACATTAATATGTATGTTTTTATGTTACTTTTATGCAGGTAGGGTTGTGAAACCAATTATGAAGGAAAGAAGCCAATGTGGATCACAATGCACCGATTTTGGAGGAAATCTTGCTAAGGTTCAAACGCGAAGATATAAGTCGGGTGTGAGATGCTAGAGTGTGTGCCAACCTCCCCGTATTTGAGTTTGCACAACCATTTGGAGGGGCACAAGGACAGTCACACTCAAGCATTCCGACTTATGCACATAGAACAAGATCTCCATCAACTTATCCGTCATTGAAGAAGCAAAGCGATCCACGGCATAAACGTGTGCCCGTTTATGTTACCTCGATGAAAAGTGGATTCGGGAGTATTTTTGGCATAATACTGTAGCACATGTGGAAATTCAGCACGGGGGCGTGGAGCATCCACGCCCGTGTAGTCGCCCGATTCCAGCCCTATTTAAAGCCGATTAAGCCCCGATTTTGGTATTATTTTCTCTATCTTTTCCCTAATTGGAGAGAGGGCTTCGGCTAAGGTTTTGAGGGGTATTGGCTAGGGCTTTGGAGAGGTTCTATGGCTCCGACATCATGCATCGTTTGGAAGAAGGTTATTGGCAGAGCTTTCGTCGGCATCGATCCGGCGAGGTGTATCCTAGGCCGGACAAAGGATTTCTTGCGACGAGTAGAGGACTCTCCACAAGACCATCGACTCGACCATCGAGGGGGTTTCTTTATGGATTCATTGCTTTTACATTCGATTTCTTTGATTGTACTTAGCTCCATGGAGAGTTAAACCCCTAGTGGGTACTTGGGTGATTGTGAACCCTAGGATGTATTCGTTTCATTGAACTTTTTTATTATGCTTTCAATAAATTGATGTTTATTGTGAGTTCCAACCTTGAATGCTTGATTGTATGAACATTTCCCCTAGAGTGACACTAGGGTGGAGAGTTCTTGTTGGTAACCTTGTGAGTGAGTGACACACCACGAGCGTTAGACAAAGCTAGGTTGGAGAGGGTTGAGAGGGTGAGTCGAGAGGTACAGGAGCGTCCCCTTTCTCCTCCGACGTGATAGATTCTACCTCCGTTCCTCGAGCTCTTTGCGGCCATAATAGAGTGAATGGTCAAAGGGATGAATCTCCGCTGGGGCTTAGTTGCGCATGCAACGGAGTGAAGCATTTAGTGGATCTTAGTATTTAGGGCTTAATTGTTGTTAGGGACCTTCCTCCTGGACCAAAGGGTTAGGTCTATAATTAGGAAGAGATTTATCACATGGAATCCCTAGAGCTCATTGCAACTTTATTCGAGTGCGAGGTTGAGAGGTTATTTAATCTCTCCTCCGGGACATGAATAGAGTTAGGCATAGTTGAATTTAGATTTAGGACTATGTATGTAAGGATTTCCATGACTCACCATTACATTGATTAGGAAGCATAATAGAGAGTTCTTGCCCTTGAAGCGATTATCCTAGGTGAAGCATCATCCGAGTACCCCATCTTTATAGATTCCCTTACCTCCTCCTTACTTTTGCTCTCTTTCTTGTTGGTTTTTTTGTTGAGAATTGAATCATTATCACACTCCTTATCATTGATTTTTCACATAGCTAAGAATCAAATTAAGTGTTTTACTCCCTACTCCCTGTGGATTCGACCTCGCTCACCCGGGATTATTACTTCGACAAACCCGTGCACTTGTGGGATATACGCAAGGGGACCTTGTTAAGTTCTTGGCGTCAAGTTTTTGGAATTTGCGGAGCTTTTATCGGCATCAATTCGGTAAGGTGTGCCCTAGGATTGATAAGGGAATCATTGGAGAAGACATGGCTACTCCACAAGACCATCGACATTGACACCAAGGGGATTTTATTCATGGATTGCATATCTTTAATTTTGATTTCATTATTGATTGTATTTCTCTCTATGGAGTGCTAAACCTCTAGTGGGTACTTGGACTTGTAAACCCTAGGATGATATTGTTTCATTGACCTTTTATTATGCTTTCTTTAATTGATGTTTTAATCAAGTTCCAATCTTGAATGCTTGTTGAGTTGATTTTCCCTTAGAGTGACAGTAGGGTTAAGAATCCATCTTGGTAATCTATGTGGATGAGTGACACACCATGAGGGTTAGACAATTCTAAATTGGAGAGGGTTGAGAGTGTGAGTCGAGAGGTAGCGGAACATCCCCTTTCCCCTCCAATGTGATTTATCCTACCTCCATGTTCTAATAGTTCTTTACTGTCACAATAGAGTGAAGTACTAAAAGACGAACTCTACTAGGGCTTAGTTGTGCAAGAAACACAATAAAGCATTGAAGTAATCCTTAGTATCTTGGGCTTAATTGTGACTGGGGGTCTTTCGCATGGACCAAACGGTTAGATCTTTGTTAGGGAACGGTGTTTATCACTTGGCGTCCCTAGAGCTTTAAGCAACCTTACATAGTGTGAGGCATCAAGACTGAGCGATTTCTCCGCTAGGGCATAGTGTAGGGTTAGTCATGGTTGACCTTAGGTTTGGGACCGTGTGTTTTAGGATTTCCACAACTCATTAAGCATTAGTTGAGAAACATAATGGTTGGTCTTGCACTTAAAACAATAGTCCTAGGGTAAGCAAGGTCCGGGTACCGCAATTTCTGTTAATTGCCTCTCCTATCTTTTATTTGGGCCTTCATCTTCTTTTCTTATATATATTTTCATTGATTTTGTTCACACGACTATCGATTCATCTTCATTCTAGTAAAATAGCAATCTTTGTGTTTCTGATCATTATTCCCTGTGGATACAACTACCCACTCAGCAAGGTATTATTACTTCGACAAACTCGTGCACTTGCCATTCACACGCAAAATGACATTGTCAAGGCATCAAAGTACTCATCCCTTTAACGTTGTCCCATCAGTTCACCATATGGTGACAATGGCTATCTAATGAATAACCAGTTAGGATTGTACACTCCCACCTGAACTAGCCCTTATAGTAATCAGCCGGTGTACCATGCCATCTCAAATAGATAGCCTGTGAGACCGCCTACTATAGTAGGGTATCACCATACAAACTCAACAATAAGCACAACTCCACACGAAGTATAATAGCCAACATAATACTCAAATAAATCAAGAATCAACATCGATTCCATAAGGGAATGATGCACACACAACTCAAAATAGTTTAACATGAATCACTATAGAATAAACAACTTAATGGACAACCAGGAAATCTTTCCGTTTGAACACAAATTTCCATAAAAGAAGCACCAAGCAATAAACTTATTTCATGGTTAAAAACTTCTCAAAAGCAATAATAATAACTCACAAAAACTTATTAAGCAAGATAGATTATGTAAACATATAAATATGGGTAATCTTCTAATAGAGTCATGCTTAATAGTCCCACTCACATGTTGACGATTTCTCTTCCTCGCAAGCTAATCCTCAGCTAACTCTTTGCCTCAAACCAACACTTCACCTCCTTGCCAATCACAACAAACAACATCAAAGATTAGTACAAAAAAGTTCAAGCATAGAAACCCTAGTTTTCTTCTACCAAACAACACTGAATTGATCCTAGGGTTGGCTCAAAGCTAGGTCTAAAGGTTTCAAATGAATTCCTAAGGTTTTGAGGTTCACTCTAATCCAAAGAAATCAAAGAAACATCTAAAGCTAATAAGTGTGATAGTAAACTAAAGATTTCTCCCAATTTAGAACATCTAACCAAGAAATTTCTTTACAAACATTCACACAACTGAATAACAAAGACCTTGTCTTTGATTTGAGCCTAAAATCATCCTAAACCATGATGTTTTTCTTGGTTTTCAATGATTTCCAAAAACAATTAAAGATGAGGGAAATTGACAACGCCCCTTGCGTATGTCCTCCAAGTGAACGGGTTTTTCGAAGTAATAAAATCCCAGATGAGTGGCGTGTTGTATCCACAAGGAGTAGGGAATAAAAACAATTAAATTGTTTCTTAACTAAGTGAAAGATAAATAGTGATATGTGTGACAAGATGTGAAATAACAAAAGTAGAAGAACAAGAAAGAGATCACAAGTAAATGAGAAGGTAAGGCAATCGATGTAAATGGAGTACTGACAACGCCCCTTGCGTATGTCCCGCAAGTGCACGGGTTTGTTGAAGTAATAAAATACCAGGTGTGTGGGTATCGTATCCACAGGGAGTAGGGAGTAAAAATACTTAAATTGTTTCTTAACTAAGTGAAATATGAATAGTGATTTGTGTGACCAAATGTAATGCAAACAAAAGTAAAAGAGATAAGAGAGAGAGAGCACAAGTAAAGGAGAGGTAAGGCAATCGATATAAATGGGGTACTCAAATATTAATCCGCCTAAGACAATTGTTTCAAGTGCAAAAATCCTCTATTATGCTTCCTGACTAATGCATTAATGAGTCATGGAGATCCTTTAATACATGGTCCCAAATCTAAGGTCAACCATGCCTAATACTATATATGTCCCAGAGGAGAAACTTAACAATCTCTCAACCTCGCACTCGTATAGAATTGCAATGAGTTCTAGGGATTCCAAGTGATAAATCCTCTTCCTCTATGTAGACCTAACCCTTTGGTCCAGCCGGAAGGTCCCTAGAACCAATTAAGGCCTATATTCTAAAATCACTTAAACGCTTCACTCCATTACATTGGCAAGTAAGCCCCAGCGGAAGGTCATCCCTTAGCCCATTCATTCTACTATCACTGCAAAGAACTCGAGGAATTGGAGGTAGAATAAATCACACCGGAGGGGAAAGGGGACGCTCTGCTACCTCTCGACTCACCCTCTCAACCTTCTCCAATCTAGCTTTGTCTAACTCTTGTGGTGTGTCACTCACTCACAAGGGTTACCAACAAGAACACTCAACCCTAGTATCACTCTAAGGGGGTATTCATATAATCAATACATTCAAGATTGGAACTCAATAAAAACTTCAATTAATGAAAGCATAATATCAAGGTCCAATGAAACGAATACATCCTAGGGTCCACAATCCAAGTACCCACTAGGGGGTTTAGCTCTCCATGGAGCTAATTACAATAAATGAAATTGAACGTAAAAGCAATAAATCCATAGAAAACCCCCTCGATAGTAATGACGATGGTCTTATGGAGAGTCCTCTACTCGTCCAAAGGTCCTTTTGTCCGGCCTCACACTAACCTTCTTCCTCTAACCTTCTTCCAAATGGAGAGCAATGTCGGAGCCGTAGAACCTCTCCCAATCCCTAGCCAATATCTCTCAAAACCCTAGCTTTAGCTCTCTCTCAAGTTGGGGAAAAGATGGAGAAAAGAATGTTGAAATCAGCATTGAATGGGCTGGAATCGGGAATCTACATGCCCCTATGGATATTCCACATGGGCCTGTGGAATTAACGCATGGGCGTGTGGTTTCTATGGACAAATCCTTCTTCGGCCGGTTGTAAATAGTACCTGCTACTGTATTTTGCTACAGTGTTGCTACAATGCCCTACTATAGTACCAGTCTGAAACACTTCCGAAACCATGCTTTCATCGAGGTAACGTAAACGGCCACACGTTTACGTCGTAGATTGCTTCGCTTCTTCAATGAACCGCCACATTGGTGGAGATCTTGTTACACATGCACAAGCCGGAATACTTAGAATGTGACTGCCTTTGTGTCCCTCAAAATCATTGTGCCAGCTTAAATACAAGGAAGTTGGCACACATTCTAGCATCTTAAACCCAACTTATGTCTTCGCGTTTGAACTTTTTCAATATTTCCTCAAAATGGTGCACTCACCATCTACATTGGCTTCTTTCTTTAAGATTTGGCTTCTTTCTCTAAGATTCAGCTTCTTTCTCTAAGATTCGGCTTCACAACCCTATATGCATGAAAGTAACATAAATGCACAAATATTAGTGTTAAAACCCTTTAAAAGTAATGCTCATCATAAGGAAAGAACACTTCGCATTATTATCACACAAGCACTTATCAAACTCCCCCACACTTAAGCTTTTGCTTGTCCTCATACAAAAATTAAAACATTGTATACATAGATGAAGGAAATATTGGAAGCGCTTGGTCTTAGGTTCACAAAAGCATGCAAAGAGTGCATTCTACAAGTAAGGGAAATTTCAACACTAAATACGAAAAATTAATGCTTTAGCTAAAAACTTGAATAAGAAAGGACAACAAACCCGAAATCATGTAAGTGTGTGAACTCACTCAAGTCAACCCAAAGCATCCTCCTCAAAGTTCTACGTATAAGGGACTTATTTATCTTCAAAAGGTAACAAAAATTCAAAAAGGGTAGTAGCTTCACAAATCCTCTAAGGTAGCCCTTTCCAAAGCGACCGCTAAGGTGGCTTTCACACTTTCGAGGTGGTAGCTCTTTCTACCGGGGTGGTAGCTTTCACACATCCCATGAGATAGCTCTTTCTCGCATTAGGGCATAAGTAGTATCCAACTTATGAGAGTAGCTTCATACATTATAGGTGGTAGCTCTTTCCAACCAACAAGCACAAATTAACAACAAAACTATTTTGTTCTTTCTTTTCATTTTTCCATTTTTTTCAGCAAAATAACATAAGAAACAAAACTAAAACTAGTCCCTTTAACATCAAACTTGAGTTTCCAAAAGAGTTTAAAGAGTGAGTAGTGCACAAGTGTCAATCAGGCAGAAATTCCTAAAAAGTCAAGCAAGAACTAGAGCATGAGAACATTCAATGTTGAAAATTCTTCTATGCTAAAGAATACAATCATTGTAACTAAGGTGAGCCGTAATTGGCTATGTGAGCATGTATAACAATCAAGACTAATATAACAGATATGTGCACTATGAAACTTCCCCTCCCCCCCCCACACACTTAAGTTGTACATTGTCCCAAATGTACACATGAAAGCTCACTCAAAATGTTTATCAACCAAGAATAAATGTGGGAGAAGCAATCAAAACAATACTCCCATAACTCCTAATGTTGCATTTGATGGAGTTAATTCATTGGAAGTAGTGTTCTAACGGGTTGTGAAGCATACACGACCAAATGCCGAAGCACCTTGGCCGTGTCTATGACAAGTTCTCAATTCCCATGATGACAAGACGATCTGGATGCATACACAAAGGGGTTCAGTAAAGCTCAATAAAACAAAAACAGCTCGAGTATACAAAAGATAGGGCAATACATAGAACTCGAGAAAACAAAACAAAAATAAACTCAAAAGGAATGTCCTTTCTGAGTATACAAGTGCAAAATAGGAAGTGTAAAAAGTAATAGAGACAAAAAATAGAATCAAGTGTCGGTGTCACGCTCTGGCTCTACTGCTGCTGCTGGGTACTCAAAAGGTGCAGATGGGTATAGTGGTGGGGATGCAGGAGGGTCCGGATATCTGCTAATCAATAGCCGCTGTACCATGTGGAAACGGGCCAATATCTCAGTATAGTGGCAGTCTGTATAGCCCAGAGCTCCGTGATCTCAGCCCGAATCTCACCCACAGCACTCTCGAGTCTCCCAAAATGATCATGAGCTCGAGGAGGAGTAAAAATGGTTACTAATCGCCAGCATGTCCTGGGCCCACATCTGTGTACCAAACCCATCATCCGGATCGTCACAAATCCCAATGGAACAGGCACGACTGTCTTCTCTGCACCACGTAAAGCGTCCATCAAGCCCAACCCCAAGATGAGTCTGGTGATGTAAGGACCAGGAAATAATAATCCCACTCTCGTAAATTGGCCCTGCTGCCTCAAAACGTCTGCCACTATGTGCTCCAAATGAATCAGTACATTACGAACCATGGAGTGTAGATAAAGTAAATCCTACCTGCTCAACACAACTGTGTTGTCGCCTTGACCTGACACGGACTAGGTGAGGACCGAGTGCAAATGCTTGTAGCTCGACCGGGATAGGCTAGTGGCCTTAGACACTCTCGGTTCATACTGTCCATGTCCACACAAAACCCTGTACGCCTGATGCGGAGTCACTGTACCTATAAAATCTGTCGACAGACTTCTATACTCCTCTATACCTGTGTACGTGCCGTCATACAGGCCCATACGAACCGAGAACTCGGTGACGCACATGCAGAATGGTGTCAACTCTCCCATGTGGATAATCAAACTCGAAAGACGCCAACACCTCTAGTCTCACCGCGCGGAAAGATGGTTCACAGATCATCAATAATCTCCTCCAGCTCCCCACTACTAGCATCTCATCAATCTCATCGGCTAGCTCATCACCCCGCTGAATATCTCTCAGCACCTGCAAATCAACAAAGTGAGTCTGACCAAAACTGAGAGCTGATAATCTCTCAAATCGAGCATGATTCTCGGGATTAGAGAATTCCATGTGTATTGGCTTAGGCAGGGTATCTCACAGACGCTTAGCTTTATGCGTTCTCGGTCAAGGTACCATATCTATAAAATTGGTTGAGAAAACTATCAACAAAGCTCAGAAAAACATCCTGTAGAATTCCACACTGGCCTGTGGAAATTATCCACGCCCGTACGGATCTGCGTGGTGTGGAAACCGCACGGTTGCACAATAATTCTCTGAAAATACAACTCAAACCCACTGTTAAACATTGTCCAGACATGCATAAACCATTATAAAGTAAAATACATGCAATTCAAGACTTTTAATCCGCTAAAGACAAGAATTGGAGAAAAGAAGAGAATAAAAAGGTTTATCGATATAATAGATGTGAATACTTCGAAAATCGGCACGGAATATGAAAAAAAATCCTCCAAAAACAACAATGAGGAGCTGGGAATTCGATCAGGAGTAGTTTCTGGGTGATTGAAGATGAAGAAGAAAAGAGTTCAAAAAAAAAATTTAAAGAAAAACTCATGTCTCTTGCAATTTTGTGCATCCACACGGGCGTGCTGAAATTGCCCACGCCCGTGCGCCTTCACAAGAAAGCATCACAGGGGCAGATGCACACCCTTGTGCGCTCTCGAGAAAACCCTCACTGCCTCTGAATGCATCCGCACAGGCATGTAGAAAATACCCACGCCCTTGCGACCGACCAACAGGGGCAGCCGCACGCCCTTGTGGCTTCTCTGTCCAACCGAGAAGGATCACTAAGTGTTTCACACGCCCGTGAAAAATTCCGCACTAGCGTGGACATTTACATGCCTAACTCACAGTGGCAGCCGCACGCCCCTGTGTCTTCTCGGGATGGAGAGAGCTCGTCTGCAGAGATCCACATGGGTGTGTGGAAAATTCCCACGCCCATGTGTTTTTCACAGGGTCGCCCACAGGGACTAGTCCACACCCCTATGTGCTCTCATGATAACTTGCTAAGTCTCGGCATGACGTTGATACTGGCCCCTGAGTCCGTCAATGTCATTTCTTTACCTAAATTACCAATGTTGCACGGAAGGATGAAGCTTCCCGGGTCTTTCCTCTTGTTCGGCATGTTCTTTTACAAAACCACTGGGCAAGAAGCACTCTCCTCTAACTTCCTCTTGTTAGTCAACAAGTCCTTCAAGAATTTTGCATACTTCTTGTGGAATTTTCGCACGAGCGTGAATTTCATTCAGAGCTCATCCAGAGATGACACAGGTGCGTGGACTCACCATTGTGGGGACCTTCTGATAGTCCACACCCGTGTGAAATTTCCGCACGGGTGTGTGTTTCCCTATAGAGACTTAGAGATTTTCCTCGAGATGACATAGGGGCGTGGGTAATTTTTGCACGCCTGTGTGGTTCTCTATAGAGAATTTATCCTCCATCCCGATAAGACACAGGGGCGTGCATCTGCCACTATGAATTGCCCAGTAAGGATCCACGCCTGTATGGAATTTCGCTCGGGCGTGTGGAACACTTAGAGAATTTTCTCAGTTGGACAGAGAAGTCGCAGGGCATCCGTCTGCCCCTGTGGGTTAGGTGCACGGGCGTGGGAATTTTCCGTACGCCCGTGTGGATTTGTTCAGAAGCATAGGGTGTCATCCCGAGAAACCTTAGAAGGGTGTGTCTACCCTGTGGGTCTCTCCTGGGGAGTCACTAATAAATGCTTGTGTGACAAGAATGCGAAGTGTTGTTTCCTTATGATGAGCATTACTTTTATCGGGTTTTAACACTAATATGTGTGTATTTATGTTACTTTCATTCATATAGGGTTGTGAAGCCGAATCTTAGAGAAAGAAGCCAATGTATATCGTAAGTGTACCATTTGGAGGAAATCTTGAGAAGGTTCAAACGCGAAGACATAAGTCGGGTTCAAGATGCTAGAATGTGTGCCAAACTCCTTGTATTCAAGCTAGCACAATGATTTGGAGGGGCACAAACGCATTCACATTCTAAGTATTCCGGCTTGTGCATGTGTAACAAGATCTCCACCAACGCGGCTATTCAATGAAGAAGCGAAGCGATCGACGACATAAACATGTGCCCATTTATCTTACCTCGATGAAAGCATGGTTTTGGGAGTGTTTCCAACCGGTAGTGTAGCAGCCCAGATTTCTGTATTCTTTTCTCCATCTTTTCCCCCACTTGAGAGAGGCCTGCGGCTAGGCTTTTGAGAGGTATTAGCTAGGGATTGGGAGAGGTTCTACGGCTCCAAAATCGCGCTCCATTTGGCAGAAGATTAGTTGGAGAGCTTTCGTCGGCACCGATCCGGCGAGGTGTATCCTTGGCCTGACAAAGGGACCTTTCGACGAGTGGAGGACTCCCAATAAGACCATCGTCATGACTATCGAGGGGGTTTTCTATGGATTTATTGCTTTTACATTCGATTTCATTTATTGTAATTAGCTCCATGGAGAGCTAAACCCCCTAGTGGGTACTTGATTGTGAACCCTAGGATGTATTCATTTCATTGAACCTTGTTATTATACTTTCATTAATTGATGTTTTTATTGAGTTCCAATCTTGAATTCATTGACTTTGTGAATACTCCCTTAGAGTGACAGTAGGGTTGAGAGTTCTTGTTGGTAACCCTTGTGAGTGAGTGACACACCACGAGAGTTAGACAAAGCTAGATTGGAGAAGGTTAAGAGGGTGAGTTGAGAGGTAGCGGAGCGTCCTCTTTCCCCTCCGGTGTGATTTATTCTACATCTAATTCTGCAAGTTCTTTGCGGTCATAGTAGAGTGAATGGGCTAAGGGATGACCTTCCGATGGGGCTTAGTTGTGAGTGCAATGGAGTGAAGCGTTCAAGTAATTTTAGCATCTAGGCCTTAATTCTGGCTAGGGACCTTCTGCCTAGACCAAAGGGTTAGGTATACATATAGGAAGAAGATTTATCACTTGGAATCCCTAGAACTCATTGTAATTCTATTCAAGTGCGAGGTTGAGAGATTGTTCATTTTCTCCTCCAGGACATGTATAGGGTTAGGCATGGTTGACCTCAGATTTGGGACCATGTATTAAAGGATCTCCACGATTCATTAATGCATTAGTTAGAAGCATAATAGAGGTTTTTTACACTTGAAACTATTGCCTACCTCTCCTTTACTTGTGCTCTTTCTTGTCTCTTTTACTTTTGTTTGCATTACATCTTGTCACACAAGTCACTATTCATATTTCACTTAGTTAAGAAACAATTTAAGTATTTTTATTCCCTACTCACTCTGGATACGATACCCACTCACCTGGGATTTTATTACTTCCACAAACCCGTGCACTTGCGGGACATACGCAAGGGGCGTTGTCAGTGATTTACTACAGTAAAGTGTTACAGTACTTTACCAAAATGCTCCCGAATCCACTCTTTTCGTCAAGGCCAAATAAATGGGCACACATCCATGTGGTAGATCGCGTTGCGTCTTCAAGGAAATGAGATTGACAAAGCTCTTGCTAGTATTGCACAAGTCAAAACACATGATTGTGACTGCCTTTGTGCCTCTCCAATTTATGTATCCACTTGAGCACTATGGAGGTTTGCACACACCCACATGCCTTTGAGCATAACTTGTATTTTCACATTTGTTCAATCTAATAACTTCATCAACAAATGCATTCATGATCTACTTTTGGTTAGTTTCTTCCACAATTGTCTCCATAACCCTAAATCCACAAAAAATAGATATACACATAAATAAGCGATAAAATTTGAGAGAAGTAATGCTCAATATAAAAAAAAGATACTTCATATTACTTATACACAAGCACTTATCAAACTCCCCTACACTTAAGCTTTTTCTTGTCCTCAATAAAAAAAAAAAAACATTAAAGCATCTAAGAAGGAAAATTGAAAGTGCTTCGCCTTAGGTTCACCAAAAGCATGCCATAGAAGCATTCTACAAGTAAGGAAAAATTCAAACACCGAATAAGAGAAATCCATGCTATAGCAAAAACTTGAATAAAAAAGGACAACATACCCGATATTGGGTAGTGTGTGTAAACCCACTCAAGTGAACCCAACCTGTACTCCTCAAAGCTCTAATTTAGAGGGACTTATTTATGTACAACAAGAAAAGAGAAGATAGTAGCTTCACACATACTCTAAGGTAGCCCTTTCCTAGGCGGTCACCAATCTAGGTTTCACACTTTCGAGGTGGTAGCTCTTTCTACTGGTGTAGTAGCTTTCACTCATCACATGAGATAGTTCTTTCTCTCATTAGGGCATAACTAGTATCCGACTTATGAGAGTAGCTTCATACTTCATAGGTGGTAGCTCTTTCCACCCACAATGCACAAAACAAACAAACACATATTTTTTTTTCTTTTTCATTCATCCAATTTTTAATAGAAATTAAAACAAGAAACAAACTAAAAACAGTCCCTTATATGTTGAACTTAAGTTTGCATAAAGTTTAATGAATGAGTAGTGCAACAAGTGTTATTTGGGAAAAAATTCCTAAAAATTCAAGTAAATACTTGAGCATGATAGTATTCAATGTCAAAAATTCTCCTAAACTTAATAACGCAACCATTGCAATTGAGATGAACCGCCATTGCCTACATGAGCAAGAACAATGAAAGCATTGACAAGGTCCCCTTGCGTATATCCCGCAAGTGCACGGGTTTGTCGAAGTAATATCCCGGGTGAGCGGGGTCGAATCCACAGGGAGTAGGGAGTAAAGACACTTAATTCGATTCTTAGCTATGTGGAGTATCAACAATGATAAGTGTGATAATGATTCAATTCTCAACAATTAAAAGCAACAAGTAAGAGAGCAAAAGTAATGAGGAGGCAAGGCAATCGATAAAGATGGGGTACTCGGATGATGCTTCACCTAGGAAAAATCGTTTCAAGTGCAAGAACTCTCTATTATGCTTCCTAATCAATGCTATGGTGAGTCGTGGAGATCCTTACATACATAGTCCAAAATCTAAGGTCAACTATGCCTAACTCTATTCATGTCCCGGAGGAGAGATTAAATAACCTCTCAACCTCGCACTCGAATAAAATTGCAATGTGCTCTAGGGATTCCAAGTGATAAATCACTTCCTAATTATAGACCTAACCCTTTGGTCAAGGCGGAAGGTGCCTAGCCACAATTAAGCCCTAGATACTAAGATCCCCTCAACGCTTCACTCCATTGCACGCGCAACTAGGCCCCAGCGGAGATTCATCCCTTAGACCATTCACTCTATTATGGCCGCAAAGAACTCAACGAATGGAGGTAGAATCTATCACGTCGGAGGGGAAAGGGGGCGCTCCTGTACCTCCGACTCACCCTCTCAACCCTCTCCAACCTAGTTTTGTCTAACGCTCGTGGTGTGTTACTCACTCATAAGGTTACCAACAAGAACTCTCAACCCTAGTGTCACTCTAGGGTAAATGTTCATACAATCAAGCATTCAAGGTTGGAACTCACAATAAACATCAATTTATTGAAAGCATAATAAAGAAGTTCGAAGAAACGAATACATCCTAGGGTTCACAATCACCCAAGTACCCACTAGGGATTTAGCTCTCCATGGAGCTAAGTACAATCAAAGAAATTGAATGTAAAAGTAATGAATCCATAAAGAAACCCCCTCGATGGTCGTGTCGATGGTCTTGCGGAGAGTCCTCTACTCGTCGTCCAAGGATTCCCTCGTCAGGTATAGGATACGCCTCGACGGAAGCTCCCCTACCAACCTTCTTCCTCAGGAATGATGATGTCAGAGCCGTAGAACCTCTCCAAAACCTTGGCCAATACCCGTCAAAACCCTAGCCGAAGCCCTCTCTCAAGTTGGGGAAAAGATGGAGAAAAGAATACCAAAATTGGGGCTGAATCGGCTTTAAATAAGGCTGGAATCGGGCGACTCCACGGGCGTGGACGGTACACGCGCCCGTGCGGATTCTCTGAAACTGCGATTTTCGGCCGGCTGTGAACAGTAACTACTACATTGATTTTCAACGATAACCTGCTACAGTACTGTGCCAAAAATACTCCCGAATCTACTTTTTATCGAGGTAACATAAACGGGCACATGTTTATGCCGTGGATCACTTTGCTTCTTCAATGACAGATAAGTTGATGGAGATCTTGTTCTATGTGCATAAGTCGGAATGCTTGAGTGTGACTGCCTTTCTGCCCCTCCAAATGGTTGTGCAAACTCAAATACGGGGAGGTTGGCACACACTATAGCATCTCGCACCCGACTTATCTCTTCGCGTTTGAACCTTAGCAAGATTTCATCCAAAATCGGTGCATTGTGATCCACATTGCCTTCTTTCCTTCATAATATGTTTCACAACCCTACCTGCATAAAAGTAACATAAAAACACACATATTAATGTAAAAACCCTAGAAAAGTAATGCTCAACATAAGGAAAGAATGCTTCGCATTCATATCACACAAGCACTTATCAAGCATGCAAGTATAGAAAATGTGTAATGTGAACTCCCCACACACTTAAGATATACATTTTCCTCAATGTACGCATGCAAGTATACTAAAATATAAAGCAATCAAAACATATGTGTGGAGAAGGGCAATTGAAACAATACTCCCTTGAACTTCTAATGGTACGTTTGATGGAGCTATATTCATTGAGAGTTGAGTTCTAACGAGTTATGGAGCACACACGGCCATGTGAATGTCACATTGACCTGCTAATAACTATTCCTCAAATTCCAGACACATAAGATCATCTGCATGTATACACAAAGGGGTTTAGTGAAGCTCAATAAAAACAAAATAAACTTGAGTCTATAAAGTTATAGAAATGAAATAGAACTTGAAATAACTAGAAAACAATAAATAAACTCAGAAGGAAGATCCTTTCTGAGTAATACAAGTCCAACATAATTGCAAAAATATAATATGAAAAACATAAAAGCAAATAAAGATAAAGATGCTTCTAGCATTAGTATCATGCTGTGCTGGTGGGTCTGCTCTTGCTGATGATGATGATGATGCTGGTACTGATGGAGGTGGTGATGGAGGAGATGCTAGAGGAGTCAGTGTAGCTCGAGGTCTCAACACAAAGGGTGAGTGATAAGTTCCTGTGTGCTAAGAATATGAAGTATTCTTTTCTTACGATGAGCATTAATTTTATCAGATTTTAGCGCTAATATATGTGTTTTTGTGTACTTTCGTGTATGAAGGGTTGTGAAGCCCAATGTGAAAGAAAGAAGCCAAAGTGGATTGTGATTGTACTTTGTTGATGAAGTCTTGGAGTGAACAAATGTGAAGATACAAATTGTGATTAAAGATACATGAATGTGTGTCAACCTCCATTCGCTCAAGCAATTATAATTGTTTGGAGAGGCACAAAGGCAGTCACATTTTCGTATCCCAACTTGTGCAGTGATAGCAAGATCTTCACCAATGAGACCTTTTATTGAAGAAGCTATGCGATCTACGGCATAGACGTGTGCCTGTTTATATTGCCTCGATGAAAAGTTTGGATTCAGGAGTATTTGGCATAGACTGTAGCAGGTATTGTAGCAATTTAATGTAGTAGTTACCGTTCACAGCCCGCAGAAAATCAGATTTCTAGAAATCCACATGGGCATGTGGAAATTCCACACGCCCGTGTGGACGCCCGATTCTAGCCCTTTATAAAGCTGAGACTTGTACCGATTTGGGGATCCATCTTTCATCCTTTCTTCCACCATTTCTCCAACTTTAGGGACGCCGGCGGTAAGGGTTTAGAGAGGCTTTGGCAAGTCTTTTGGAGTGGTTCTACTGCTTCGACACAATATTCCTCTTGAAAGAAAGTTATTGGGGGAGCTTTAGTCAGCACCGATCCAGCGAGGTGTGTCCTAGGCTTGACAAGGGGACCTTTAGAGAGGACGATGCTACTCCACAAGACCATGGAGAGCTAAACCCCCTAGTGATTACTTGGATTTGTGAACCCTAGGATCTATTTGTTTCATCAACCTATTATTATGTTATCCTTAATTGATGTCTTTAATTGAGTTCCAATCTTGAATTCTTATTGAATGATTTCTCCATTGGTGTGCCACTAGGGTTGAGAGTCCATCTTGGTAATCTTTGTGAGTGAGTGACACACCACGAAGGTTAGACAAAGCAAGATTGGAGAAGGTCGAGATGGTGAGTCGAGAGGTAGCGGAGCCTCCCCTTTCTCCACCGGTATGATTTATCCTACCTCCACATTCCAAGAGTTCTTTGCGGTCATAATAGAGTGAAGGGTTGATGGATGAACTCCGCTGGGGCTAAGTTGGGCGAGCAAAGAGTGAAGCATTCAAGTAACCTTAACACCTGGGGCTTAATTGTGACTAGCGGTCTTTCGCCTGGACCAAAGGGTTAGATCTACATATAGGAAAATGATTTATAGCTTGGAATCCTTAGAGCTTCTTGCAGCTTTACATAGTGTGAGGTGTTGAGACTGCTTGATTTCTCCGCTAGGGCATAGTGTAGAGTTAGTCATGGTTGGCCTTAGGTTTCAGACCGTGTATTTAAGGATGTCCATGACTCACTAAGCATAAGTCAGGAAGCGTAATAGTTGGTTTTGTAGTTGAAGCAGTAATCCTAGGAGGAACAATATCCGAGTACCGCACTTTTATTGATTGTCTTTGCTCTCATTTTATTGTGCCTCTCTTTTTTATTTTCTTTAATTCATTTGCATCGATCTTTATCCACACATCATTATTTCATCTCCACTTAGTTAAATAGCAGTCTTGGTATTTCTATTCCTTATTCCTTGTGGATACGATACCCCACTCACCTGGGATTTATTACTTCGATAAACTCGTGTACTTGCGTGTCACACGCAAGAGACATTGTTATGTTTTTGGCACCACTGCCGGGGAATAGGTGTTTTGGAAACACTTTGCACTTTGCTATTTTAGTTATTTACCATTCATTCTATTTCACCTTTTCTTATTCTTTCACCGTTCTGATTTGTTTTTTTTTTTTTCGTGTAACTTCAGGTTATGACCTGAGGGAACCCTTCGATATTGGTTAGAGGTGATCCTGATCTTGAATGTATACTCAAAAGAAGGGGTAAAGAACCTATGCCAGAACCGTCAAATCTAGCTAAAGTAGAAGGTAAAGGGTCAGAAAATCTGGCAGATCATAATGAACAACAGAGAACACTTTCAGACTATACCTGACAATTAGTTATTGGCATGTAGTTGAGTATCGTGCGACCCCCTATTACAGCTCTAAATTTTGAGCTAAAGCCAGCATTCATTTAAATGATACAGGAGTCAGTGCAGTTCAATGGTTTGGCCGATGAGGATCCAAACAATCACATTGAAAACTTCTTAGAGGTTTGTGACATGCTAAAGATCAATGGTGTTACGGATGATGCTATAAGATTGAGGCTTTCCCATTTTCTCTAAAAGGAAGAGCCAAACAATGGCTCCATTCATTGCCAAGAGCTTCCATCACAACATGGAACAAAATGGTCGAAGCCTTCCTTGCAAGGTACTTTCCTTAAGGAAAGTCGGCAAACCTTCGTAATGAGATATCTTCATTTGTTCATATGGAACTTGAATCGTTGTTTGAGACCTGGGAGCAATTCAAGGACCACTTGCGGAAGTGTCCACAACACGGGTTCCCCGAATGGATGATCATTAAACTTTATACAATGGGTTGAATCCAAGTACACGACAACTTCTAGATGCCCCCACAGGAGGTACAATGGGGAACAAGACCCCTGAAGAAGCCCAACAATTGGTAGAAGAAATGACCATGAATAGCTACCAATGGAATGCAAGAGAAAAGAAGAAAGTGGCTGGACTCCATGAAATTGATGCGATTACATCTTTGAAAGCCCAAATAGAGTCATTGAGCAAGAAATTGGATATATTGACTTCACCGAGGGTAGGCGCTATCACAAGTTGTGATGGTTGTGGGGGTTCACATATGCCGTATGATTGTCCTATTTTGATTGCTACATCAGCCCCAACTGAACAAGTAGATTTTGAGGGCAATTTGGGAAGAGTAATCAAGGGCAGCAAAAGGCCATGGCACCACTAGGTTTCCAACAACAACAAGCCCCAAACATCGAGAATCGAGTTTCAGGCTTGGGGACCCAGATGACCGATCTAGAGAAAGCTTTGACCAGATTTGTGCAATCATTGGATACACGGTTTCAATTGGTTGAAATTGCACTTCGCAACCACACCGCTTCATTGCATAATCTGGAGAATCAAGTAGGTAAATTACGAAGTCTCAATCGGAGAGACCTCAAAGGAGTCTACCTAGCAACACTAAAACTAATCCAAGGGAACATGTGAATGTAATCACTTTGAGGAGTGGTCATGAAGTTGAAGATAGATCTCCTAGTGAGAAGACCAATGTTGAAGCACCCGAGGTTGTGTAATTTGAGGAAAGAGCAAACAAGGAGAAGGAGGTGGCACCCTCACCTTACAAGCCAATAATGCCTTACCTTTTAAGATTGAAGAATGACCAAAATGATGAGTAATACAATAAATTATTGGGTCTATTTAAGTAATTGCACATCAATATTCCTTTAGTGGAGGCGTTGTCACAAATGCCTCAGTATGCGAAGCTATTGAAGAATATTTTGACCAACAAGAGGAAGTTAGAGCAGAGTGCATTGGCAATCCTAGATGCCTCTTGTTCGGCGGTGTTACAAAAGAATATGCCGAAAAAGAAGAAAGACCCTGGAAGCCTCATGATTCCGTGCAACATTGGTAATATGGATTAAGAGATATCATTGACAGATTTAGGGGCTAGTATCAATGTCATGCCATACTCATTCTTTCAAAAGCTAGTCTTGGGAGAGCCTAGGCCCACTCGAATAACATTGCAATTGGCGGACCGAACTCCGAGGGTATCATTGAAGATGTCCTTGTTAAGGTTGACAAGTACATATTTTCTAGAGACTTTGTAGTGTTGGATGTCAATGAGGATGTAGATGTTCCTTTGATACTTGGGAGGCCATTCTTGTGCAATTCCAAGGCACTTATCAACATAGACGATGAGGAATTGACACTGAGGGATGAAGATGACTAGCTTAAATACCGCCTCGTCGAAGCCATGTGACATTCTCTTGACTTTGATGATACTCTTTATTTTGTCTACACTACCGATGAATTAATTGATGAATATGTGCAAGAAATAATGAATCCAGACCCGTACGAGGGGTTGCTAGAGCAAGAGGTGTAGAACGAAAAAGTGTTGATGCTTGGTCTGGAGGAGAAGGTACCATCTACTTCGGGATCATGAAGAAGATTGATGTGAAATCATCCGCAAGCACAGGGAGTTGTAAAGTAATACCTCTCACGCAAGCACGAGAGGGTTGTATTCCCTGGGCCCAAGGATCTATCCTTACTTTCTCTTTGCGTATTGTCTAGCTAATAGATTTGATGGGGTTATCTAGACTATTAATTAAAATAAAAGAAACTACAATTGGAGTGTAAAACAAAGCAAAGGTATAAAATCAGGGGAATGAAGTGGTCATGGATGCGGATTCCCTAGGGGTTACTAAAGTGCACAATATGCTAAGAATGTCATGCAATTGGAGGTTTGGACAAATAGACTTCCTAAAATAGATCAACCCGATGGTCACTACAATTGATCCATAATCTAGTACAAGTATTGATACAGAATTTCTTCCGATCAAATCCTCATACAATTACATTAAAAATGGGAAAATCTTTAATTAGGACCGGAACACAACTTTGTCTAACCCTAATGTTGGAGGGGCACAAAATACCCAATGGTCATGGTGTATTTATACATGAATCCCTTCCAAAGTTGGTGTGTCTAGTACAAGGGCGATGGTCACGCTACCAAGTACAACCTAGAAGTTGGTTTAAAAAGTTCTGATGTAAGCAACACATCAACTGCACCAAGAATAAATCAACAAACACACAACAATTGCAACAGACATAATTAAATCATCCAAATACACAAGTTCACCCCAAGGTTCACCGGCATCCGGTGACCTTTGGTTCTACTCGTCTATACAATCAAACACAAACAATAGGCTAATGAAAACAACTACAAATGGCATAAGAAAACTCGCTCAAACAATGGAAGTGAGATGATAAGCCAAGTTAGGTGGAAAGCTTCCATGACGCCAGATCAGGGGTGGCTTCCCTCGTCATCTATGAGCTCCTAAAGGAGAGAACGATGAAAATCTAGCCAAACAAAGCTTCTCCCTTTGATTCCCTTTCTCCAAAACGCGCGATCTTGCCTCATCAAAGCTGATGGAAGTCGGCTCCAAGAACTCCCCAAAAACCTTTTCCTCAAAAATCCACTCCAAAAAGAACTCCTTTGCCCTAGAAAAAATAGTCCAATATATATCCCTTCAGGTCCAAACGGGCTCCATCCAGATGCATGGATGCCCATGAAGCTCACTAGCATTTTAGCCAAAAATGTCTCGGTGTTGCAGTAACTCAACTATAATACTTATGTTGTAGTAATTTTGCTACAATGTTTCTGCTGCAATAACTACAAGTTGTGAATTTCCAGCAAACCTCATGGGCACTCATGCGGGCACATGGACCCCGTGAAGCTTACAGCTAAATGCCTGCAGTATCAAACAGTGACTCCGCTACAGTGCTTCAACCCTAAAACATGGTTTTTGATGTCGAATTCCTCCCAATTGCGTTCTTAAGCTTTGCTCGGCTCATTTAAAGATCTGCAACACCGAAATAACTAATTTAGACTTAAACGGGCATCAATTCATTAACATATACGTAAATAATACAAGATCAATACTTATAAAATATGTACATTTAGGCGTTTATCAAAGATGCTCCAGAAGATGAAGTGCGCAAGGAGACATCACAAGAAATGCCCCAAGGCTAATGGGGATGTGGAAGAATGGAGTAATTGTGATGAACCCTTGTGTTGTAACAATGTTGATAACTCCCCCTCTACCTTCAAGAGACTATGTTCATTATGCTTTTAGGTCAAGGGTAAGAGGGAAACCTTCATCTATGAGCCCCCGTAAGGGAAGGCAAGGTACATGAAGTTAAGTGACGTTAAACAAGCGCTTCTTGGGAGGCAACCCAAGTTCTTTACTATTTTTTCTAGTTGGTAGTTTAGTATTTCCATGAATAAAAGCTTAAGTGTTCAGGTCTTGATGTTTACATGCTATTGTTGTGATTCTCTCATGGATTATTTGGTGTTATCATGTACATAAATGTATGTGACGGAGTATCATGGTCGTTTGAGCATGTGTTTCATGATTCTCTGGTTCATTTTGCATTGTTGAAGTAGGCTCTGAATGTGTATACATCTTCAGGAATTTTTTGCAGAGCCTACAGATTTTTCTAAGTTAACCAGAGAAGGCACATGGCCGTATGGAAATTCCACATGGGCCTGTGTTTTCTTTCAAAGCTCATCCCGAGAGGACGCATGGGCATGTGTTTACCCCTAAGAACCAACTTGTCACTGTCACACACCCATGTGTTAATTCCACACGGGCGTGTGTTTCTCTACGGAGGCTTAGAGATTTATCCCAAGAAGGCACAAGAGCGTGCGTTTGCCTTATGTCTGACCCTATGACAAACACACGGGCATGGGTAATTTCCACACGTCCGTGTGGATCTCTACAGAAAGTTCTCCTCCATCCCAAGAAGACATAGGGGCATGTGAGTGCCCCTGTGAGTAATCCTATGGAAGATCCACATGCCCGTGTGGAATTTTCACAGGGGTGTGTGGAAAACTTAGAGAATTTTCTTGGATGGACAAGAAGCCATAGGGGCATATGGGTTCCCCTGTGTGTATTTGCATTCACAAGGGCATGTGTCTGGCCATGTGAAGCGCTCCCGTCGAGTCACACGGGCGTGGGTAATTTCCAAACACCCGTGTGGATGTGTAGAATTCCAAGAGACGCAGGTTTTCCTTAAAATATCTTCGCATTTCTTCACCTTCTCAGTCCCAAACATTCAGAGAACACGCTCAATCACTCTCTCGACTTCGCACCATCGTTTTAGAGATGTTTTGTTTGAGTTTTCCTGGCGTTTTTTAACATTTTCATCTTCATCTCGTCGGTAAACCCTTTTTCTCTCTTCTTCTTCACCACACTTGATTTTATTTGATTAAAATGGTGAATGCTACTTCATTTCTATGTTTATATGGTCTGGGCATGCTTAGAATGAGTTTAGAAACGAAGTTATGATGTACTTTTGAGCTTTTAGCATGGTGGCCATACGGTTTTCACACCCCGTGGATCAACATGGGCGTGTGAAATTGCCACATGACCTTGTGGATTTTTTGCAGTACTACTTTGTCAGCTTCTTTGATCGATTCTTATTCAATTTTTGCAGATATTGCACCTCGATCGAAGAAACAACCTGAGAAACATCCGTTTGAGCTATCCCCTGAGCTGGAGACTATGGGATTTGCTATTCCTAAGCACCAAGTTTGATTTGAGTGATTATTGAAGTTGAGATTGCGGGATATACAGTAGGGAGATGAGTTAGCTGATAAGGTTGAGGATCTCATTTCAGTGGGTGATTGGAGACAGTTAATATTGATCAAGGAGCTAGCCATCCGTGCACTCACACTTGAGGTTCTGTCATCATTCGAGTTCGATAGGTCCTACGCGAGATTCGACAGTGTTGACGCCATACAGTTTCGGGCATTTGGACATCACTATGTTATGAGCGTCACTCAGTTTTAAATCCTGATGGGCCTATATGATGAGATGTTTATGGCCACTAAGGAGTATGAGCGACTTACGACTGCTTACCCCGGTATATTGACCCCTTAGTGAGCGGATAGCACTTTATGCGGCCAGGGACAGTATAAGCCAGGGGTGTCTATGGCCACGTGCCTTTCCTGACCTACGTACCACTATCTTCACGCCATTTTGAGCAGGTCAGTAAATGGCCGTGGTGATAGTACTGGAATCCTAATCCGGCAGGAGCTACTATATATATATTAGATGGTGCAGCATCAGCCGATCCATTATGGGCACATAATAGCTGAGTATTTGCACCACCAGGGCTATTACATCAGAGTTGTTGTCATCATATTATTCCCGTACATTACTAGACTCATCAAGGGCATGATCTGCTGGGCGCCATACGTGGGGCTGAGAAGATGACTGTTCCTTCACCGTTAGACCTGAATACATTAAGATTAATAGATTGGTGCACAGACACGAGCCTGGAGCATATATTCTAACTACGCTTACCCGAGAGATAGCTAAGGACGGAGGTGATGAAGCTGAGGGGTCACAGTAGGTTCTCGAGCCTCAGGCCGAGCATACGGAGGCCGAGGCACTCGCTGTAGCACAGGAGCAATCTCCAGTACAAATGTTTTCTCCTTCTCGAGCCTATGATCTCTTTAAGAGGCTCGAGGGTGCTGTGGGGATGCTTCGGACTGATATTACTGAGGTTCGGTGGACATAGGCCATGTACCACGCAGAGGTGATGGCGTGCCTTGATATCTCATAGTAGCTACTTGAGCGCGACGCATCTTCACCCTTCATTAAGAGCCCTAGGACCCCTTTGTCTCTGCCAGCGTCACCATCACCAGATCCACCAGAGCCATTCAACTTAGTAGCAGCAGTAGACCCAATCGCCAACGACACCGACACTTGAGGCATCCTTAGTTTTCTTTTCTTTTGTTTCTTGTATTTTACTTTTACATTATCTTTTGGACTTGTATACTCAAAAAGGATCTTAATCTGAGTTTATATTTTTATCTCAAGTTGTATTTCACTGCTCTGTCTTTTATATACTCCAGTTTGTTTTATTTTTTTAGCTTCACTGAACCCCATGTGAATGCATGCAGATGGTCTTGTTAGTATGAAAATTGAGAACTAGTCATGGACACGGCCAATGTGTTTTTACACTTGGCCGTGTGTGCCTCACAACTCATTGGATCTCCACTCCGAAGGAATTTAGCTCCATCAAATGCACCACTAAGAGTTTAGGGGAGTATTGTTTTAGTTGCCTGCTCCCACATATATTTTGATTGTTATATCTTTTATTGTGCTTGCATGTGTACATTGAGGGCAATGTACATCTTAAGTGTGGGGGGAGTTCACATTACATATGTTCTATACTTATGCTTTGATTGTTCATGCTTACGTAGCCAATGACGGTTCACCTTAGTTGCAATGATTGTATTCTTGAGTTTAGGAGAATTTTTAACATTGAATGTTCTCATCTCTAGTTTTCACTTAAATTTCTAGGAATTTTTGTCCGATTCACACTTGTTGCACTACTCGCTCATTAAACTCTTTTGGAAACTCAACTAGATGTTTAAGGGATTAAATAGCTTAATTTCTTGTGTTTCATTTTGCTTAAAAAATAATTTGTCTTAGTTATGTATTGGGGGGTGGAAAGAGCTACCACCTATGAAGTATGAAGCTACTCTCATAAGTCGGATACTAATTATGCCCTAATGAGAGAAAGAGCTATCTTATAGGATTAGTGAAAGCTACCACCCCGATAGAAAGAGCTACCACCTCGAAAGTATGAAAGCCACCTTAGCGGCCACTTTGGAAAAGGCTACCTTAGAGGATGTGTGAAGCTACTACCACCTTTTACTTTGTTTTGTATAGAAATAAGTTTGTTATGCTTAGAAATTTGAAGAGTATAATTTGGGTTGATTTGTGTGAGTTCGCACACTTACACAATTTCAGATTTGTTGTCCTTTTTCATTTAAGTTTTTAGCTAGAGCAATGATTCTTGTTGTATTTAGTGTTGAAATTTCCCTTACTTGTAGATTGCTTCTCTTGCATGCTTTGGTAAACCTAAGGCCAAGCACTTTCAATATTTTCTTCTTCTATTGACAACGCCGCTTACGTGTGACCCGTAAGTGCACTGGTTTGTCGAAGTAATAAATCCCAAGTGAGTGGGGTATCGCATCCACAGGGAGTAGGGAATAAAAATACAATAATTGCTACTTAACCAAGCGAAGATGAATAATGATTGTGATGATAAAGTGTAATGTAAGTAGAAACAAAGGAAATAAGAATGAGAAGCCCAAGTAAGTGAGAGGAAAGGCAATCGATAGAAGTGGGGTACTCGAACAATGCTTCCCCTAGAACTAATGTTTCAAGTGCAAAACCTACTATTCTTCTTCCTAATTAATGCTTAGTGAGTTATGAAAATCCTAAATCACACGGTCCCAAAGCTAAGGTCAACCGCAACTAACTCTATACTATGTCCGGCGGAGAAATCGCTTAGTCTCAATACCTCACACTATGCAAAGTTGCATGGAATTATAGGTATTCCAAGAGATAAACCCTATTCCTATGTGTAGATCTAACCCTTTGGTCTAGGCGAAAGACCCCTAGTCACAATTAAGCCAGAAATACTAAAGTCACTTCAACGCTTCACTCTGTCGCTCCCAAAACTAAGCCACAGAAGAGTTCATCCTTTAGTTCTTTGCTCTATTGTAACCGCAAGGAACTCTAGGAATTGGAGGAAGGATAAATCACACCGGAGTGGAAAGAGGACGATCAGCTATCTCTCGACTCACCCTCTCAACCCCCTTCAATCTAGCTTTGTCTAACACTCATGGCGTGTCACCCATCCATAAAGGTTACCAAGATGAACTCTCAAACTTAGTTTCTCTCTAACGGAGAAATCATTCAACAAGCACTCAAGATTGGAACTCAATTAAAAACATCAATTAAGGAAGGCATAATAAAAGGTCAAAGAAATATTAACATCCTAGGGTTTACAAAATCCAAGTACCAAGTAGCGGATTCAGCTCTGCATGGAGCAAGATACAATGAATAATGAAGTCAAGTAAAAACAAGTAAACAATAGGAAAACTCCCTCGGCAGTCATGTCGATGTTCTCATGGAGTAGCCTCGTCTTCTTCAAAGGTCCCCTTGTCCGGCTTATGGAACACCTAGCCCGATCGATGCCGACGAAAGCTTCCCCAATAACCTTCTTCCGACGACCTCTCAAAAGATGGAGAAAAGTTGGAGAAAAGCTCCCCCATAGAACTACTCAAAAGACTTGCCAAAGCCTCTCAAAACCCTAGCCGACGACCTCTCAAAAGATAGAGAAAAGTTGGAGAGAAAGGTGAAAGATTAATCCAAAAATTGGGCTGAATCACGGCTTAATCGGGCATCCACACACCCTTATGAACTCTCCACACGGGCCTGTGAAATTTTCACACGGACATAGGGAATTTCCACACAAACGTGTGGATTCTCTGGACACCTGATTTTTGGACTGCTATGAATAGTAACTACTACAGTATATTACTACAATGATTTGCTACAGTAAACTGCTACAATACTCCGCCAAAACACTCCCAATTCCACACTTTTCATCGAGGCAACATAAACGGGCAAACGTTTATGCCGTAGATTGCAACTCTTATTCAATCAAAGGCCTTATTGGTGAAGATCTTGCTATCAATGCACAAGTCGGGATACGCAAATATCACTGCCTTCGTGCCCTTCCACCTCATTGTAATGACTTGAATACATGGAGGTTGGCACACATTTACATATCTTAGAGCCCCACTTGTGTCTTCACATTTTTTCCTTTCAATATTCCACCAAATAATGCATTCACGATCTACTTTTGGCTTATTTTCTTAATACGTAGCTTCACAACCCTACATGGGCAAAAGAACACAAATACACATGTATTAGCGCTTAAACCTGATAAAAGTAATGCTAATCATAAGGAAAGACCACTTCACATTCTTAACACACAAGCACTTATCAAACTCCCCCACACTTAAGCTTTTGCTTGTCCTCAAGCAAAGAAATAAAACATTAAAAAATAGAAAAAGGAAAGATTGAAAGAGCTCAGCCTTAGGTTCACCAAAGCATGCAAGAAAAGTATTCTATAAGTAAGGGACATTTCAACACTAAATACAAAAAATCAATGCTCTAGCGAAAAACTTGAATAAAAAAGAACAACAAACCCAAACTCGTGTAATTGTGTGTAAACTCACTCAAGTAAACCCAAAGTATACTCCTCAAAGTTCTAAGTACAAGGGACTTATTTATCTACAAGCATAACAAAAGAAAAGGATGGTAGTAGCTTCACACATCCTCCAAGGTAGCCCTTTCCGAAGCGGCCTCTAAGGTGGCTTTCACACTTTCGAAGTGGTAGCTCTTTCTACTGGGATGGTGGCATAACTAGTATCTGACTTATGAGAGTAGCTTCATAATTCATAGGTCGTAGCTCTTTCCACCCCCAATGCATAACTAAACAATCTGTTTTTTTCTTTCTTTTTCATTTTCCATTTTTTTCAACAAAATAGAACAAGAAACAAAACTAATTATTCTCTTAAACATCAAACTTGAGTTTCTAGAAGAGTTTTATGAGTGAGTGGTGCACAAATATTAATCGGGCAAAAATTCCTAGAAATTCAAGTAAAAACTAGAGAATGAGAACATTCAATGTTAAAACTTCTCCTAAACTCAAGAATACAAACATTGCAACTAAGGTGAACCGCCATTGGCTATGTGAGCATGTATGTCAATCAAAACTTGTGTAAAAGACATGTGCAAAGTGAACTCCCCCAACACTTAAGATGTACATTGCTCTCAATGTACACATGCAAGCATAATAGAAAGTATAGCAATCAAGCAAATATGTGGGAGTGGGCAATTGAAACAATACTCCCCTAACTCCTACTGTTGCGTTTGATGGAGCTAAATATTTGAGAGTAAAGTTCCAATGGGTTGTGAAGCACACACGGCCCACATTGGACGTGTCCAAGACTAGTTCTCAATTCCCATAGTGACAAGACCATCTGCACGCATACACGAGTGGTTTAGTGAAGCTCAATAAAACAAAACAACTCAAGTATATAAAGATAAAGCAATGAAATACAACTCGAGACAAAAATAAAAGATAAACTCAGAAGGAAGATCCTTTCTGAATGTACAAGTCCAAAATAAAATGCAGAAATAAAGAAATGAAAGATGTATCATGTGTCAGTGTCGCCGGCGCTGGACTCTGCCACTGCTGTCAGTGCCAGGGCAAATGGTGCCGGTCTGAAGCATCAAGTATGGTGTCAAGATGCACCATCATCCCTGCGTACTGCGCAAACTGTGTAGCCCTGACCTTGGCAATCTCGGTCCGAAGCACATCCACACCACACTCGAGCCTCTCAAAATGATCATGGGCTCGAGCAGGAGTAACAATGTGTACTAGACGACAAGGTATCTCCTGTGCTGTGAAGGGTTCCCCGGTCTCCCATGGTCCAAACTGAGGCTTAGGAGCATGCCGTGAACCCTCTATTGCGTCTCTTCCGCTCTCGGCGGTCTCTGGGGTAGGCATAGCCAAAATGTATCTCCAAGCCCATATCTGCGCACTAACCCCATCATTCTTATAGTATCAAGTCCAAGAGGGAAGGGGATTAGCGCCTTTTCAGCACCTCGGATAGCGTCCACTAGGCCCATTCCCAGGAAAAGTCTAGTGATGTAAGGGCCATCGAATAATACTCCCACTCTCACATACTGGCCCTGGTGCCTCAGGAAGTCTGCTACTACATTCCCCAGGTGAATCGGCATGTCCTGGACCATGGAATATAAATAAAGTAGCTCTTGTCGGCTCAGAACACCTGTGCTATCACCTCGCCCATTCACAGATTCACTAAAGACTAAGTATAAGTATCTGTAGCTCGGCTGGGACAACCATGAAGCCTTGGACACTCCTGATTCATACTGCCCCTATCTACATAAAGCTTGGTATGCCTGCTGCGGGGTCAGGATGCCGGGCAATTTGTTGGCAAGTGTCCATACTCCTTTGTATCTATGTATCTCTCATCATACAAGCCCATCCAAACTTAAAACTCAGTGATACTCATGCTGAACTGATGTCCAAATACCCTATACTGATGACATTAATGCTATCGAACCTCCTATACGACCCATCGAACTCGAAGGACACCAATACCTCTAGCGTCAATGTGCGGAAAGCTAGCTCTCGAATCGATAATAATCTCCTCCAGCTTCCCATGGCCAATGGCTCATCTATCTTGTCAGCTAACTCATCTCCTCGCTGACCCTCTCGAAGCGGTCTAAAGTCCACAAAACGGGAATGTCCAAACTTGATTCTCGACAACTGCTCAAACTGAGTCTGATGCTCATTATTCGAAAATTTATTGTGAGCCAACTCAGGTAAAGTCTCCCTAGGATACTTATCCTCATGCTTCTTTGAACAAGGTGTCATATCTACAAGAATTGAAGAAGAAACTATCAAAGAAACTCACAAAGTAATACTGCAGAAATCCACACGATCGTGTGGAAATTCCCCACCCCCGTGTGGATCCGCGGGGCGTTAAAACCGCATGTCTGGGCACTAAGAATTTAAGTATACAGCTCCAAGATGTTCCTAAACTACTTCTAAGCATGCAATTAGTCTTCTAGAAGAAAACCGAAGCATAAACCCCAGTTTTAATCTAATGAAATGAGAAATGGCGAATAAAAGAGGGATTAAAGGCTTAGCGCCGAGATGAAGATACAAACTTCAAAATCGGCCAAAAAATCAAATAAAAATCCATATAAATCAGCGGTGAGAGGTAGGCAAAGGGTGTTCCCAAAGAGATTAGGAGTATAATAAATAATAAAAGCAAGGAGATTTTAAGAAAAACCCACGTCTCTTGGAATTCTGCACAACCACACGGGCATGCGGAAATTACCCACACTCGTGTGACTTTATAGGAGAGCTCTACAGGAGAAGACACATGCCCCTGTGTGCTCTTGCGATAACACTCAATGCTTCTAAATGCAACCACACGGGAATGCAGAAATTACCGACGCCCGCTTGCCCGATCCACAAGGGTAGACACACGCCCCTATGGCTTCTATGTCCATCTAAGAAAAATATCTAAGTGTTTCACACGTCCGTGAGGAAATTTCACACAGGCATGTTACTTAATAGGGCCAGCTCACAGGTACACTCGCACGTCCTTGTGTATTTTCAGGATGAAAGAGAGCTCTTCTGCAGAGATCCACATGGGCGTGCGGAAATTACCCACGCCTGTGTGTTTGTCACAGGATCATCCACAGGGACGAGTCCATGCCCCTGTGTCTTCTC
Organism: Dioscorea cayenensis subsp. rotundata; assembly: GCF_009730915.1. Taxonomy (NCBI): domain Eukaryota; kingdom Viridiplantae; phylum Streptophyta; class Magnoliopsida; order Dioscoreales; family Dioscoreaceae; genus Dioscorea; species Dioscorea cayenensis. The sequence continues at coordinate 6,208,094 of NC_052482.1, forward strand.
GAAAAAAAATCTCTAAGTCTCTGTAAGATGACACATGCCCGTATTGAAATTACCTATGGGCTTGGACCATCACAAGGTGATAAGTGCTTGTGCGATATGAATGCGAAGCATTCTTTCCTTATTTTAACCATTACCTTTCTCGAGTTTTTACACTAATATGTGTGTTTTTATGTTACTTTTATGCAGGTAGGGTTGTGAGGCTGATTATGAAGGAAAGAAGCCAATGTGGATCATAATGCACCGATTTTGGAGGAAATCTTGCTAAGGTTCAAGCGCGAAGACATAGGTCGGGTGTGAGATGCTAGAGTGTGTGCCAACCTCCTCATATTTGAGTTTTGAGATGCTAGAGTGTGCACCGATTATGAAGGAAAAATATACAGGGGCATCCACAGGGGTGTGTGGATCCCCGATTCTAGCCCTATTTAAAGCCGATTCAGCCCCGATTTCACTATTCTTTTCTCCATCTTTTCTCCAACTTGAGAGAGGGTTTCGGCTAGGGTTTTGAGAGGTATTGGCTAGGGTTTTGGAGAGGTTCTACGGCTCCGACATTGTCATCTCTTTGGAAGAAGGTTGGTAGGGGAGCTTCCGTCGAGGCGTATCCTATACCGGATAAGGGAATATTTGGACGACGAGTAGAGGACTTTCCACAAGACCATCGACACGACTATCGAGGGGGTTTTCTATGGATTCATTGCTTTTACATTCTATTTCTTTGATTGTACTTAGCTCCATGGAGAGCTAAACCCCTAGTGGGTACTTGGGTATTTGTGAACCCTAGGATATATTCATTTCTTTGAATCTCTTTATTATGCTTTTGATAAGTGTTTGTGCGATATGAATGCGAAGCATTCATTCTTTATGTTGAGCATTACTTTTCTCAGGTTTTACACTAATATGTGTGTTTTTATGTTACTTTTATGCAGGTAGGGTTGTGAGGCCAAGTATGAAGGAAAGAAGCCAATGTGGATTACAATACACCGATTTTGGAGGAAATCTTGCTAAGGTTCAAACGCGAAGACATAGGTCGATGTGAGATGCTAGAGTGTGTGCCAACCTCCTCATATTCGAGTTGGCACATCCATTTGTAGGGGCACAAAGGTAGCCACACTCGAGCATTCCGACTTATGCACATAAAACAAGAGCTTCACCAACGTGCCTATCATTGAAGATGCAAGTGATCCATGACATGAACGTGTGCCCGTCTGCATTACTCCGATGAAAGTATGGATTCGGAAAGCTATTCAGGTCGGATACTGCAGCAACACGGTAGAAAGTACTGTAGCAGCAGTGTTCATTATGAGTTCCAAACTTGAATGTTTGATTGTATGAACATTTCCCCTAGAGTAACACTAGGGTTGAGAGTTCTCATTGGTAACCTTGTGAGTGAGTGACACACCACGAGCGTTAGACAAAGCTAGGTTGGAGATGGTTGAGAGGGTGAGTCCAGAGGTACAGGAGCGTCCCCTTTCCCCTCCGATGTGATAGATTCTACCTCCGTTCCTCGAGTTCTTTGCGGCCACAATAGAGTGAATGGTCTAAGGGATGAACTTCCGGTGGGCTTAGTTGCGCATGTAATGGAGTGAAGCATTGAGGTGATCTTAGTACCTAGGGCTTAATCGTGGTTAGGGATCTTCCACCTGGACCATAGGGTTAGGTCTATAATTAGGAAGAGATTTATCACTTGGAATCCATAGAGCTCATTGCAACTCTATGCGAGTGCGAGGTGTTGAGATTGTTCGATTTCTCCTCCGGGACATGTATAGAGTTAGGCATAGTTGACCTTAGATTTGGGGACTATGTAATGAAGGATTTCCATGACTCACTATTGCATTGATTAGGAAGCATAATAGAGGGTTCTTGTACTTGAAGCGGTCGTCCTACGCGGAGCATTATCTGATTACCCCATCTTTATCGATTGCTTTACCTTCTCCTTTACTCGTGCTCTCTTACTTGCTGCTTTTACTTTTGAGAATTGAATCACGGTCACAATTATCACTAGTGATCTTTCACATAGCTAAGAAGCGAATTAAGTATTTTTATTCCCTAGTCCCTGTGGATTCGATACCCGTTCACCCGGGATTATTACTTCGACAAACCCGTGCACTTGCGGGATATACGCAAGGGGACCTTGTCAGCTTTCAATTAATTGATGTTTATTGTGAGTTCCAACTTTGAATGCTTGATTTTGTGAATACTCCCCTAGAGTAACACTAGGGTTGAGAGTTCTTATTGGTGACCTTGTAAGTGAGTGGCACACCAAGAGTGTTAGACAAAGCTAGGTTGGAGAGGGTTGAGATGGTGAGTCGAGAGCTACAGAAGCGTCCCCTTTCTCTTCTGATGTGTTAGATTCTACATCCGTTCTTCGAGTTCTTTTCAGCTACAAAAGAGTGAATGGTCTAAGGGATGACCATCCGCCGGGGCTTAGTTGCGGGTGCAACGGAGTGAAACGTAGAAGTGATCTTAGTATCTAGGGCTTAATTATGTTTAGGGACCTTCTACCTGGACCAAAGGGTTAGGTCTACAATTAGGAAGAGATTTATCACTTGGAATTCCTTGAACTTATTTCAATTCTATACGAGTGCGAGGTTGAGAGGTTATTCAATCTGTCCTCCGGGACATGTATAGAGTTAGGCATAGTTGACCTTAGATTTAGGATTATGTAATTAAGGATTTCCGCAACTCACTTTCATTGATTAGGAAGCATAATAGAGGGTTCTTACACTTGAAATAATTGTCCTAGATGGAGCAATATCCGGGTACCACATCTTTATCAATTGCCTTACCTTCTCCTTTACTTGTGCTCTTTTACTTGTTGTTTCTACTTTTGAGAATTGAATCATCGTCACACATATCACTATTCATATTTCACATAGCTAAGAAGCGAATTAAGTGTTTTTTATTCCCTACTCCCTGTGGATACGATACCCACTCATCCGGGATTATTACTTCTACAAACCCGTGCACTTGCGGGATATACGCAAAGGGATCTTGTCAAGTTTTGGCGCTGTTGCCGTGGAGTAGGCATTTAGAGATACTTTGCACTTTGTTTTCTTAGCTATTTTACCATACATTCTATTTCATATCTTCTTATTCTATGATCATTCTGATTTCTTTTTCTTTTTTTTGGGTGCAGCTCCAGGTTATGACCCAAGGGAACCCCTCAATATTGATTGAAGGAGATGATGAGCTGGAACGTACACTTAGAAGTAAAGGGAAAGAGCCTGTGCAAGAACAGTCTAATCTAGCTGATTTGGAAGTAGAAGAATCTGAAAACATGGCAGAACAGAATGAGCAACAGTGAACATTATCCGATTATGCCAGAGCTTCAGTGTTGGGGACACAATCGAGTATTGTGCGTCCCCCGATTACAGCTCAGAACTTCGAGCTGAAGCCGGCATTCATCCACATGTTACAGCAATCTGCACAGTTCAATGGTTTGGCCGATGAGGATCCAAACAGTAATATAGAGAGTTTTCTTGAGGTGTGTGATATGCTGTAGATAAACGGGGTGACGGATGATGCCATCAAGTTGTGAGCCTTCCCATTTTCCCTAAAGGGGAGAGCGAAACAGTGGCTACACTCATTACCTAGAGCATCAATTACCAGATGGGAGGAGATGGTAGATGCTTTTCTTGCCCTTTATTTACCTCCCGGGAAATCCTCAAAGCTTAGGAATGAGACCTCATCCTTTGTTCAATTGGAATTGGAGTCTCTATTTGAGACATGGGAAAGGTTCAATGAGCTCCTGAGAAAGTGCCCGCAACACAGATTTCCAGATTGGATGATTGTTCAGACCTTTTACAATGGTTTGAACCCGAGTACAAGACAACTCTTGGATGCGGTAGCAAGAGGTACCATAGGTAGCAAGACCCCCGATGTCGCCCGTCAGTTAATTGAAGAAATGGGGTTAAACAGCTACCAATGGAATGATAGGGAGAAGAAAAAGGTGGCCGGTCTCCATGAGATAGATGCAGTAACTTCATTGGCGGCTCAAGTGGAAAATTTGATTAAGAAGTTAGATCTTATAACTTCAAATATAGTAGCGGCCGTGACTTATTACAACGGGTGTGGTGGAGGACATGCTCCCTTCTATTGCCCGATCTCTATTGGTGATGTATCTTCGGTGGAGAATGTTGATTTTGTAGGTAATGGAATGAGACCTCAAGGAAACCCATATAGCAATATCTACAATCCGGGTTGGAAGAATCATCCCAATTTCTCATGGAGCAATCAGGGTCCACCAAAGGCCTTGGGGCCACCGGGTTTCCAACCACAACAACAAGCTCCGCATGTGGAAAACAGAGTTTCAGGTTTGGAAACCCGAATGAATGATTTGGAGAAGGCCTTGACTAGATTTGTGCAATATGCAAATACAAGGTTTGAATCAGTTGAGGCCACACTTCGCAACCACACCGCCTCTTTACATAACCTTGAAAATCAGGTGGGGCAGATTGCAAAGTCTCTCTCTGAAAGGCCACATGGAAGCTTGCCGAGCAATACAGAGACCAACCCTAGAGAGCAAAAAAAGGTGATCACTTTGAGATGTGGTTGTGAGGTTGAATGTAAGCTTCTGAGTGAGATGCCAAAAGAACACGCACCCGAGGTTATAGAGGTAGAAGAGGGAATAACTAAAGAGAAGGAGATGGCACCCCCACCTTTCAAGCCAAGAATCCATTAAGCCTCTAGATTGAAGAATGACCAATGGGATGAACAGTACCAGAAGTTCCTGAGTTTGTTCAAGCAACTCCACATCAATATTCTTTTTGTTGAGGCATTGGCCCAAATGCCTAAGTATGCGAAGTTCTTGAAGGACTTGCTAACCAACAAGAGGAAGTTGGAGGAGAGTGCTTCGGTGATTCTAGATGCTTCATGCTCGGCGGCGTTGCAAAGGAACATGTCAAACGAGAAGAAAGACCCGGGAAGCTTCATTATTCTGTGTAGCATTAGCAATATGCGTGAAGAAATGGCATTGGGGACTCAGGGGCTAGCATCAACGTCATACCATACCCCTTCTTCCGAAAGTTAGGCTTGGGTGAGCCTAGGCCCACTCAGATGACTTTGTAATTGGTGGACCGAACGGTGAGACATCTGAGGGGTATCATCGAAGATGTACTTGTCAATGTGGACAAGTATATATTTCCTGTAGACTTTGTGGTGCTAAACGTCGATGAGGATGCGGATGTACCCTTGATACTTGGGAGGCCATTCTTAGGGACTTCCAAGTCATTGATTGACATGGATGGCAGAGAGCTAACTTTGAGAGTTGGAGATGACAAGCTCACATACCGCCTTGCTGAAGCCATGCGCCATTCTCTTGATTTTGATGACACTTTATATTTTCTAGACACTACTAATGAGATTGTCATGGTTTAGAGAGGTTTTGGCAAGTCTTTGCAGTGCTTCTATGGCTTCAACACCATGTTTCTCTTGGAAGATAGTTATTGGGGGAGCTTTCGTCGGCACCGATCTGGCGAGGTGTGCCCTAGGCTTAACAAGGGACCTTTGGAGAGGATGAGGCTACTCCACAAGACAATCAACACGAATACCGATGGGGCTTTCCTATGGATTACATGTTTTTACTTTCAATTTCATTATTAATTGTATCTTGCTCCATGGAGAGATAAACCCCCTAGTGAGTGGGTACTTGGATTTGTGAATCCTAGGATGGATTTGTTTCATTAACCTTTTATTATGTTTTCCTTAATTGATGTCTTAAATGAGTTCCAATCTTGAATGCTTGTTGAATGATTTCTCCTTAGAGTGCCACTAGGATTGAGAGTCTATATTAGTAATCTTTGTGAGTGAGTGACGCACCAACTGGGTTCACATTTGCCTTCTGATAGTCCTATTTTGATTGCTACTTCAACCTCAAATGAACAAGTAGATTTTGTGGGCAATTCGGAAAGAGTTTAATTCAATTCTTATAGCAACACATACAACCAAGGCTGGAGAAACCACCCCAATTTCTCATGGAGTAACCAGGGGCAGCAAAAGGCCATGACACCACCGGGTTTCCAACAACAACAAGCCCCGAATATGGAGAATCGACTTTCAGGCTTGGAGACCTGGATCACCGATCTAGAGAAAGATTTGACCAGATTTGTGCAATCATCGGATACACGGTTTCAATCACTCGAAGCTACGCTTCACAACCACACCGCTTCATTGCATAATCTAAAGAATCATGTGTGGCAAATTGCAAAGTCTCTATTGGAGAGACCTCAAGGGAGTCTACTTAGGAACACCGAAACTAATCCAAGCGAAGTGGTCGTGAAGTTGAAGGTAGATCTCTTAGTGAGAAGACCAATGTTGAAGCACCCAAGGTAGTGGAGACTGAGGAGAGAACTAACAAGGAGAAGAAGGTGGCACTCCCATCTTACAAGCCAAAAATCCCTTACCCTTCAAGATTGAAGAATGACTAAAATGATGAATAATACAAGAAGTTCTTGGGTCTATTCACGAATTGCACATCAACATTTCTTTTGTGGAGGCATTGTCGCAAATGCCTCATTATGCAAAATTTTTGAAGGATCTTTTGACTAACAAGAGGATTGGAGGAGAGTGCATCGGTGATTTTAGATGCCTCTTATTCGGCATTGTTGCAAAAAAATATGCCAAACAAGAAGAAAGTCCCCGAAACCTTCATTATCCCATGCAACATTAGTAATATGGATGAAGAGATGGCATTGGCGGATTTAGGGGCTAGTATCAATGTCATGCCGTACGCGTTCTTTCAGAAGCTAGGCTTGGGAGAGCCTAGGCCCACTCGGATGGCACTTCAATTGGCAAGCCGAACGGTAAGGCATCCGAGGGTTATCATTTAAGACGTGCTTGTCAAGGTTGACAAGTACATATTTCCTGTGGACTTTGTAGTGTTAGATGTCGACGAGGATAAAGATGTTACTTTGATACTTGGGAGGCCATTCTTGCACACTTCCATGGCACTTATCGACATGGACGGTGGGGAATTGACACTGAGGGTTGGTGATGACAAGCTTGCATACCGCCTCCCCGAAGCCATGCGACATTCTCTCAACTTTGATGATACTATTTACTTTCTTGAAACTACCAATGAACTAATTGATGAATATGTGTAGGAAATGATGAATCAAGACCCGTATGATGGGTTTTTAGACCAAGGAGTGGAGGATCTAGAAGTCATGATGCTTGATCTATAGGAAAAGGTGCCATTTACCATGACGATCATAAAGAAAATGCTCTGAAAGATGAAGCGAATGAGGAGACACCACAAGAAATGCCCCAAGGATAATGGGGTTGTACAAGAATGATGTGAGGGTGACAAACCCTCATGTGATAACATGCTCGATAACTCCTCCTTTACCCTCAAAAGATTATGTTTATCATGCTTTCAGGTTATGGGTAAGAGGGAAACCTTCATCTATGAGCCCTCGTGAGATAAGACGAGGTACGTCATGCTTAGTGACATTAAACAAGCACTTCTTGGGAGGCAACCCAAGTCTTTACTGTTTTTCTAGTTTTTAGTTTAGCACTAGCATGAATAAGGCTTTGGGTATTGGTGTCTTGATTTTTACATGCAAATTGCTGTGTTTTTCTTGTGGATCATTGTTGTTATTGTGTGCATAATTGTATGTGGCGAAGTTTCTTGGTCGTTTGAGCATGTTCTTCATGACTCTCTAGTTAATTTTGCATTGTAAAGGCAGGGTCTGAGTATGTATAGATCTTCAAAAATTTTCAACAGAGCTTGCAAATTTTTCAAACTTATCCACAGAAAACACACGGCCGTGTGGAAATTCAACACGGGCGTGTGTTTTTCGTTCAAAGCTCATCCCGAGAGGATATAGGGCATGTGTTTGCCCTTGTGAAGGACCTTGTGATGGTCACACGCCCGTGTGGAATTTCCACACGGGCGTGTGTTTCTCTGCGGATATTCAGAGCTCTATCCCAAGAAGACATAAGGGAGTGTTTCTGCCCCTGCATCTAACCCTGTCCAGTACACACGGGCGTGGGTAATTTCCACACGCCTGTGTGATTTCCTGCAGAGAAATCCTCGCTATCCTAAGAAGACACAATGGTGTGTGAATGCCCCTGTAATTACTCCTGTGAATATCCATATGCTGGTGAGGAATTTCCACAGGGGCATGTGGAACACTTAGAATTTTTTCTTGGTTAGACAAAGAAGACACATGGGCGTGTGGATACCCTTGTGGGTCGGTACACAGGTGTGGAGAATTTCTACACACCCATGTGGATGCATTTAAAGATTCAGAGTGTTATCCCGAATACACACAGGGGCATGTGTCTTCTCCTATAAAGCTCTCCTGTGGAAGCACACATGCGTGGGTAATTTCCACACGCCCGTGAGTTTTCTTTATAAATATTGTTCACCTTTTCATTTTTACACTTCTCCACACCAAAAGAACACTCTCTTGTACTCTCTCGACTTCACACCATAGTTTTAGAAGGATTTTACTCGAATTTTCTGGCTGATTTCAAGTTTTCTATCTTCGTCTTGTCGGTAAAACCTTATTCTCTCTTTTCTTCACCATACTTGATTCTATTCTATTGAATCTTGTGAATATGCTTCATTTGGATGTCTAAATGATAGATTCATGCTTTAAAAGCATTTTAGAATGAATTTATAATGTATTTTTAATTTTTAGCACAAGGGTCGTGCGTCTTTCACACCTAGTGGATGCACACGATTGTGTGGAATTTCCACACGACCTTGTAGATTCCTGCAGTATTATTTTGTAAGTTTATTTAATCGATTTTATTTTTAATACATATAAATATGGCACCTAGGACTAAGAAAGCGGCCGGGAAGTGCCCACGTGAGACATCACCTGAGCAGGAGAGTACAGTATTTGCTATTCCTAAGCACCAGGCTCGGTTTGAGCGGTTATCGAAGCTCAAGTTTAGGCAGTCATGAGTTTGCTACTTGAGTTCACTCAGGGAGGTGCAGTTAGCCAATGATATGGCCGATGAGGTGGAGGAGCTACTTTTTGTGGGTAACTGGAGGATGTTATTATCGATTGAGAGACATCTCTTCAATTGCTCATTTTGGTAGTGCCCACTTCATTCGAGTTTAACCGATCGTATTCCCTATTTGATAGCACTGACACTATGTAGTTCAGAGCGTTTGAACAACACTATAGTATGAGCATCACTCAATTTTTGAATAGACTCGGACTCTATGATGAAGCATTCACTAACACAGATGATTACGAGCAGCTGCCTACAGACAACCCGACAGCTTGACACCGCAGCGCGCATACAAAGCGCTGTGTGGATAGGAACAGTATGAGTCCGGGGTATCTAAGGCCACGTGTCTTTCCCGACCTGCATACCGCTATATTCATGCCATCCTGAGCAGGTCGGTGAATGACTGTGGTGATAGTACCAGCATCCTGAGCTGGCAGGAGTAGTTATACCTCTATTCGATGTTTCAGAGCACACCATCCATCTTGGGCAAATTGTAGCAGAGTACTTGAGGCATAAGGGTCAATACACCAAGATTGGAGTTATTTTCTCAGGCCCATACATTACCAGACTCATCATCAGGATGGTTCTACTGGACGCTATCAGAGGGACTAAGAAGACGATCATACGCGCACCCCTCGCCCTGGAGACCTTGCGACTGATGGGTATGATCCAGAGATATAGAGATGGGATGTATGTGATGAGCATATCCCCACCGGAGTCAGTTGAGGCTGAGGGAGACACATCAGAGGGGGTCCCAACCAATACTTGAGCCACAGACAGAGCAGGCATAGGCAGAGGCATCCCCTACAGTGCAGGAGTCTCCATCAGTTCGGATATTCTCTCCTACTCGAGCCCATGGTCAATTTGAGAGGCTCGAGAGTGTTGTAGGGGTACTCTAGAGAGATTTGGCTGAGGTTCGTGAGCTACAGACCATGAATCATACTCAGGTGATGGTACGTCAAGATTTTCAACAGCAGCTACATGAGAGAGACATGACCTCACCATTCATCATGCGACCAAGGACCCCTAAGGCATCCACAACACCACCATCATCAGTTCAGCCACTGATTAATCCACTGGCATCAGCATCGTAACCACTAGCGGCAGTAGAGGCGACCGAGCGTGACACTGACGCTTGATGCATTTTTTCTTTTCTATGTTTTTATGTTTTCATATTTCATTTCCATATTTTATTTTGGACTTGTATACCTCGGAAAGGATCTTCCTTCTGAGATTATCTTCTATTTTTGTTTTGAATTGTATTTCATTGCCTTATCTTTATATACTCAAGTTATTTTATTTTTATTGAACTTAACTGAACCCCTTTGTGTATATGTGCAGATGGTATTGTGAGTATAGAATTTGAGGAACTAGTCATGGGCACGGTCTTATGGCTATGTGTGCTCCAAAACCCATTGAGACTCAACTCTCAATGAATATAGCTCCATTAAACGTACCATTTAGAGTTCAGGTGAGTATTGTTTCAATTGCCCACTTCCACATATACTTTTGATTGACTTATATCGTATTGTGCTTGCCTGCGTATATTGAGGGCAATGTACATCTTAAGTGTGGGGCGGAGTTCACTTTACATATTGATAAGTACTTGTGTGATAAGAATGTGAAGTGTTCTTTCCTTAGGATGAGCATTATTTTTATCGAGTTTTAACGCTAATATGTGTGTATTTAAGTTCCTTTCATACAGCTAGGGTTGTGAGGAAGAATATTAGAGAAAGAAGCCAATGTGGATTGTAAACGCACCATTTGGAGGAAATTTTGAGAAGTTTCAAATGCGAAGACAAAAGTCGGGTTCGAAATGCAGGAATGTGTGCCAACCTCCTCGTATTCAAGTGAGCACAATGATTTGGAGGGGCACAGGGGCAGTCACATTCAAGCATTTCGGCTTGTGCATGTATAGCAAGATCTCCACCAACGTGTCCATTTATTGAAGAAACAAAGCGATCTATGACCAAAACGTGTGCCCATTTATGTTACCTCGATGAAAACATGGATTCGGGAGTGTTTCGGGATGGTACTATAGCAGGATACTGTAGTAGGTACTGTTTACAGCAGGCCAAAAAAGGAGTAAAACAGAGAATTCACACGAGCATGTGGAAATTTCAGACTCCCGTGTGAAAAATCCACAGGGGCGCCCACATGGGCGTGTGGATTCCCAATTCCAGCACTATTTAAGGCCGATTTTAGCCCCGCTTTTATAATTCTTTTCTCAATCTTTTCCCCAACTTGAGACAGGGCTTTGGCTAGGGTTTTAAGAGGTATTGGCTAGGGATTTCGAGAGGTTCTATGGCTCTGACATCATGCTCTGTTTGTAAGAAGGTTAGTGGGAGAGCTTTCATCATCACCGATCCGGTGAGGTGTATCCGAGGCCGGACAAAGGGACCCTTACATGAGTAGTCGGACTCTCCACAAGATCATCGCCACGACTATTGAGGGGGTTTCCTATGGATTCTTTGTTTTTACATTTGATTTCATTGATTATAATTAGCTCCATGGAGAGCTAAACCCCCTAGTGGGTACTTGGGTATTTGTGAACCCTAGGATGTATCCGATTCATTGAACCTCTTTATTATGCTTTCAATTAATTGGTGTTTTATTTGAGTTCCAATCTTAAGTACTTGATTTATGAATATTCCCTTAGAGTGACACTAGGGTTGAGTGTTCTTGTTGGTAACCCTTGTGAGTGAGTGACACACCACGAGAGTTAGATAAAGCTAGATTGGAGAGGGTTGAGAGGATGAGTCGAGAGGTAGCGGAGCGTCCCCTTTCCCCTCTGGTGTGATTTATTCTACCTCCATTTCCTCAAGTTCTTTGCGGTCATAGTAGAGGGAATGGGCTAAAGGATGACCTTCCGCTGGGGCTTAGTTACGGGTGCAACGGAGTGAAGCGTTGAAGTGATTTTAGCACCTAGGGCGTAATTATGGCTAGGGACCTTCCACCTGGACCAAAGAGTTAGGTCTATATCTAAGAAGAGGATTTATCACTTGGAATCCCTAGAACTCATTATAATTCTATACGAGTGCGAGGTTGAGAGGTTATTCAATTTCTCCTCCGGGACATGTATAGAGTTAGGCATGGTTGACCTTAGATTTAGGACCATGTATTTAAGGATCTCCACGACTCATTATTGCATCAGTTAGAAAGTATAATAGAGGGTTCTTGTACTTTAAATGATTGTCCTAGATGGAACAATATCCGTGTATCCCATTTATATCGATTGGCTTACCTTCTCCTTTACTTGTGCTCTCTTTCTTATTCTTTTACTTTTGTTATTTCACATCTTGTCACACATATCACTATTCACCTTACACTTATTTAAGAAACAATTTAAGTGTTTTTATTTCCTACTCCCTGTGGATACGATACCCCACTCATCTTGGATTTTATTACTTCGACAAACTCGTGCACTTGCGGGACATACGCAAGGGCGTTCTTTCATTATGATGAGCATTATGATGAGCATTATTTTTATTAGGTTTTAACGCTAATATGTGTGTATTTATGTTACTTTCATGCATATAGGGTTGTAAGGCCGAATATTTGAGAAAGAAGCCAATGTGGATCATAAACACACCATTTGTAGGAAATCTTGACAAGGTTCAAATGCGAAGACAAAAGTCAGGTTCGAAATGCGGGAATGTGTGCCAACCTCATCGTATTCAAGTTAGCACAACGATTTGGAGGGGCACAGGGGAGTCACATGAAAGCAGTACGGCTTGTGCATGTATAGCAAGATCTCCACCAACGTGTCCATTTATTGAAGAAGCAAAGCGATCTACGACCGAAACGTGTGCCCATTTATGTTACCTCGATGAAAACATGGATTCGGGAGTGTTTCGGGCCAGTACTATAGCTAGCAAACACTATAGCAGGTATTATTCACAGCCGGCCGAAGGAGTACAACAAAGAATTCACATGAGCATGTGGAAATTCCACATACCCGTGCGAAAAATCCACAGGGGTGCCTACATGGGCGTGTGGATTCCCGATTCCAGCCCTATTTAAGGCCGATTTCAGCCCCGCTTTCAGAATTATTTTCTCCATCTTTTCCCCAACTCGAGAGAGGGCTTCAGCTATGGTTTTGAGAGGTATTGGCTGGGGATTTGGAGAGGTTCTATGGCTCTGACATCGCGCTCTGTTTGGAAGAAGGTTAGTGGGAAAGCTTCCATCGGCACCGATCCGACGAGGTTATCCTAGGCCTGACAAAGGGACGCTTGGATGAGTAGAGGATTCTCCACAAGACCATCGCCACGACTATCGAGGGGGTTTCTATGGATTCTTTGCTTTTACATTTGATTTCATTGATTGTAATTAGCTCCATGGAGAGCTAAACCCCCTAGTGGGTACTTGGGTATTTGTGAACCCTAGGATGTATTCATTTCATTGAATTTCTTTATTATGCTTTCAATTAATTGATATTTTATTTTAGATCGAATCTTGAATGCTTGATTGTATGAATATTCCCTTAGAGTGACACTAGGGTTGAGAGTTCTTGTTGGTAACCCTTATGAGTGAGTGACACACCACGAGAGTTAGACAAAGCTAGATTGGAGAGGGTTGAGAGGGTGAGTCGAGAGGTAGCGAAGCGTCCCCTTTCCTCTCTGGTGTGATTTATTCTACATCCATTTCCTTAAGTTCTTTGCGGTCATAGTATTGTGAATGGGCTAAAGGATGACCTTCCGTTGGGGCTTAGTTGTGGTGCAACGGAGTGAAGCGTTGAAGTGATTTAGCACCTAGGTCTTAATTGTGGCTAGGGACCTTCCACTTGGACCAAAGGATTAGGTCTATATCTAGGAAGAGGATTTATCACTTGGAATCCCTAGAACTCATTGCAATTCTATACGAGTGCGAGGTTGAGAGGTTATTCAATTTCTCCTCCGGGACATGTATAGAGTTAGGCATGGTTGACCTTAGATTTGGAAACATGTATTTAAGGATCTCCACGACTCATTATTGCATCAGTTAAAAAGTATAATAGAGGGCTCTTGCACTTGAAACGATTGTCCTTGGTGGAACAATATCCGGGTATCCCATTTATATCGATTGCCTTACCTTCTAATTTACTTGTGCTCTCTTTCTTGTTCTTTTACTTTTGTTATTTCACATCTTGTGACACATATCACCATTTATCTTTGACTTAGTTAAGAAATAATTTAAGTGTTTTTATTCCCTACTCCCTATGGATACGATATCCCACTCATCTGGGATTTTATTACTTCGACAAACCTGTGCACTTGTGGGACATACGCAAGGGGTATTGTCACACATGTTCATTACATAAGTTTAATTGAAAATAATGCTCACGTAGGCAATGACAGTTCACCTTAGTTGCAATAATTATTTTCTTAGGTTTGCGGGAATTTTTAACATTGAATGTTCTCATGCTCTAGTTTTTACTTGAATTTCTAGGAATTTTTGCCCGATTGACAATTGTTGCACTACTCGCTCATTAAACCCTTTTGGAAATTCAAGTTCGATGTTCAAGGGACTAGTTAGTTTTGTTTTCTTGTTTTAATTTTGCTTAAAAAAATGAAAAGAAAAAAAACTCTTGTTTTAGTTGTGCATTAGGGGTGAAAAGAGATACCACCTATGAAGTATGAAGCTACTCTCATAAGTCGGATACTAGTTATGCCATAATGAGAGAAAGAGTTATCTCTTGGGATGAGTGAAAGCTACTACCTCGGTAAAAAGAGCTACAACCTCGAAAGTGTGAAAGCTACCTTAGAAGATGTGTGAGGGTACTACCATCTCTTTATTTTGTGTTGTTTTGTAGATAAATAAGTCTCTTTCTACCTAGAACTTTGAGGAGTATAAGTTGGGTTGACTTGAGTGAGTTTACACACACTTACATGATTTCGGGTTTGTTGTCCTTTTTGATTCGAGTTTTAGCTAGATCAATGATTTTTCGTATTTAGTGTTAAAATTTTTCTTTACTTGTAGAATGTTTCCCTTGCATTCTTTGGTGAACCTAAGGCCAAGCACTTTCAATATTTCCATCTATAATGCTTCAATGTTTTATTTTTTGCTTGAGGACAAGCAAAAGCTTAAGTATGGGGGAATTTGGTAAGTGCTTGTGTACTAAGAATTGGTGCTGACGAAAGCTCCCCCAATAACTCTCATCTAAAGGAATGGGATGTCGAAGGCCGTAGAACAGCTCCAAAAACCTAGGCAAAGGCTCTCCAAACCCTTGCCTTGAGTGCCTCCAAAAATGGGCGAAAGATGGGAAAAAGATCCTTTTATAATTCTCAAAACGTGGTATTTATAGGGGCGGGAATCAGGCATCCACACGGGTGTGTGGAAATTCCACATGCCCGTGTGAATTTCTAGGTCTTCATTTCCTACGCACTATAAATAGTAATTGCTGCAGTAATTTTACTGCATTGTTGTCCCTACAGTAAACTGCTACAGTACTTCACCGAAATGCTCTTGAATCCACTCTTTCATCGATGCGACATGAATGGACACACATCTATGCTGTAGATCATGTCGCATCTTTAATGAAACCACATTGACGAAGCTCTTTGATAAGTGCTTGAGTAGACATATTTTTATATATGTTTTACATGCATTGAGCATGATTTTTACTGTGGTTTATGTCTCATATTGTGTATTTGGTGTTCTTTTATGCATATAGGTTGTGAATGCCTTGAAGAGTAAAAAGGAAGCTGATAAACGCCTAAAAGTATGTATTTTATATGTATTAATCTTGTATCTTTTGTGAATATGTTAACGAATTGATGCCCGTTTTATGTCTAAATTGATTATTTCGGTGTTGCAGGTCTTAAATGAGTCAAACAATGCTCAAAAATGCAAATCGGATGAATTCGACATCAAAAACGACATTTTTGTGGTCCCGGCACTGTAGCGGTACTGTAGCATGTCATTGTTCTTGCTGCGGCCATTTGGCTGGGAGTTTCACGGGCTCCATGCGCCCGCATGGAGCCCGCATGGACTGACGGGGTATATATGAAGCTGATTTCTTCTAGGGCAAGGAGGAGTTTTTGGGAGAGTTCTTCAAGCCGATTTTCACCAGTCTTTGAGAGGCAAGATTACATGTTTTGGAGAAGGGAAATCTAAGGGAGAAGCTCGGATTTGGCTAGATCTTCATCGATCTCTTCTTTGGGAGTTTGTAGATGACGAGGGAAGCCGCCCCCATTGCGGCGTCCGTGGAAGCCTTTCCACCTAGCTTGGCTTGTCTTCCTTATTCCATTGTTTGAGGGAGTTTTTATTATGCCATTTGTAGTTGTTTGCATGGATTTGTTGCTTGGATTTGTTTGTATGGACTGAGTAGACCCCAAGGTCACCGGATGTCTGGTGAACCTTAGGGGTGAACTTGTGTATTTGGATGATTTAAGTTTGTTTATTGCAATTGTTGTGTTTTTGAGATTCATTCTTGGTGCATTTGATGTGTTGCTTACATGAGAACTCAGTAAACCAACCTGCTAGGTTGTACTTGGTAGCGTGACCATCACCCTTGTACTAGACACACCAAGTTTGGAAGGGATTCATGTACGAATACGCCGTGACCATCGGGTATTCTGCACTCCCTCCACCATTAGGGCTAGACCAAGTGGTGTTCCGGCTCTAATTAGGGATTTCCCCATTTGTTAATGCAATCGTATGAGGATTTGATCGGAAGAAATTCCGTGTCAATACTTATACCAGATTAGGGGTCAATGGCCGTGACCATCGGGTTGAACTAATCTAGGAAATCTCTAGGTCCAAACCTTCAATTGCATGACATTCTTAGCATCCCCGTGCACTTTAGTAGCCCCTAGGGAATCCGCATCCGTGACCGTTCCTTTCCCCTGATTTTATACCCCTCTCCGTATTTTAGTCTCCACTTGTAGTTATCTTATTTAAATTAATAGATTAGAGAAACCTTTCGAATCTGTCGGCTAGACAATAAGCGAAGAGGAAGTAAGGGTAGATTCATGGGCCCAGGGAATACGACCCTCTCGTGCTCGCACGAGGGGTATTACTTGACGACTCCGTACACTTGCGGAGCGCTCATCAGAAGTAAAGATAGCCTATAAAGACACAATGTTGGGAGTTCTTGTTCAATTCAAGGACCAAGACACGAGAGGAGTTCATAAACTTGGAGATGTGTGCCGACTTCCAAGAAGATTCAAGTCAATTCACTAGTTGGAAGAGCACAAAGGCAGCTACATCTTCATGTTCCTTCTCTTTGTGAAGATTGCAAGAGCTCTCAAAGATACGTCGATGAAGAAAAGTTTTATAACCTACCACATGGACGTGTGCCCGGACATGTGGTCTCAAGAGAAGAGTATTTGGATCGCGTTTTGTGATAAGCACTGTAGCAAAGTTACTGTTTACGCGCCAGCGTGGAAATTTTTGCAGCCCACGCGGGCGCGTGGAAAATCCACACGGGCACGTGAGGGCACGTGACAGGCGTGATTTTGGGCTTTAAATAGGCCATTTCTCCTATTTTGGAGGAGACTTTGGCGAGGGTTTTCGCGAGCACTTTGAAGGCAAGGCGGCTAGGGTTTTGGAAGAGATCTTTGGCGATATTGGTGGGCGTCCATCACCAACTTTGATCGATCTTCTCTCCGTCATAGCAAAGAGGGAGCCTTCGGCGACCTAGCTTCGGAGAAGGATTCTTCAAGACGTTGGGCGACCCATCAAGGCCATCATCACGAATTTAAGGGGGTTTTACTTCATGGCTTTCATTACTTTTCATTGTAATAATCATTGTTTTGTAACTTGCTCCATGGAGGGCTAAACCTTAGTAGGTATTTGGGCATGTGAACCCTAGGATTTATGTTTTTGTAATGATTTGCTTTATGTTTCTATTAATTCGAGTTGATTTGAGTTTTAACCTTGTATTCCCATTGCTTGCTTGTTTAATTAATCCTTGAGGTTGATTGGATTTGCATGATTTGTTACTTTGATGTGAGAGAGGTCTCCATTAGAGTTAGAACGTCAAGGTTAAAGAGGGTTGAGAGGGTGAGTCATGAGATAGTGGAGTGTCCCCTCTCCCTTCCGATTGAGTGTTTCCTATCTCCGTATTCCCTAAACTCTATGCAACCATATTTGGTGTGAGGCGTGAGATTGAGAGATTTCTCCGCCGGGACCTTGTAGGGGGTTAGAGATCCTTCGCCGGGAATTAGGGTTGGATCTATCCTTAGGAATCGGTTTCACTCTTAGGTGTCCCTAGAGCGTACTGCGGTCATATGGGGTGTGAGGTGTTGAAACTGAGTGATTTCTCCACCGGGACCTTGTAGGGGACTAGTACCGGTGGCTTGGAGGCAAGAACCGGTTGTTCTTGGATTACCTCGATTTATTAGACTTGGTTTAGAAGCATTTAGTGAATCGTGAGCTTCATGTTAGATCCTAGGGGGAGCATTGCCCGGATACCTCATCTTTATTGATTGAGATCTCCTTTACTCGTTTTCTTGCTCGCTTGCTTGCTTATTAATTCTCTTGCAATTAGTTCATTTCATTATATCCATTGATTTCGACTAGATAATTAAGAATTGGTTAATACTAATACTTCCGTTCCCTGTGGATTCGACTACCCACTTACCGGGGTAATTATTACTTCGACACCCGTGCACTTGCGGTACATACACGCATATTCAGACGTGTCACTCTTATTAATGTTTGCAGAAGTTGGAACATATCAGTGAGACTGCCTTTGTGCCCCTCCACTTTGTGTATTCGCTTGAGCACAATAGAGATTGGTAGACACCCACATGTCTTTGACCACAACTTGTGGCTTCACGTTTGTTCAATCTAAGAACTTCATCAACAAATGTATCCACGATCTACTTTTAGTTCCTTTCTTCCACAATTGTCTCTATAACGCTAAAGGCACAAAAGAACACATATATACATGAATAAGTGATAAAATCTGAGAAAAATAATGCTCAATGTAAGAAAAGAATACTTCGTATTACTTATACACAAGCACTTATCAGGAACAAGAAAGTCGATCCCATTGGGATATATGGGGTTGATGCTCTAACCACATTAGCAGCTCAGGTGGAAGCAATCTCAAAAAGGCTAAACACAATGCAAACACAACCACAGAGTCCAGTGATGAGCTATGAATCATGGGTAAATAAAGCTAGACCGAGTTATTCATCTTCCGATAGGAGTGCTATTACTAAATAAGTAGACTGTGTGGGTCAAAACAACCAGTTTAAAAACAATCCTTACAGTAGTACCTATAATATAGGATGGAGAAACCACCCAAAATTTCTCTTATACCCTAACATGGAAAGGACCTCAAAGATAGTTTCAGACATCACAAGAAGGAAAGGGGCTATCACTTAAAACCCTTCTGGCACGATACACTCAAGTGAATGATGCCTATCTTACAGGGCATGAAGAACTAGTTAGGAACCAACAAGCATCCCTACAGAATTTGGAACACCAAGTGGCACAGATTGGCAAGATACTTGCTAAATGACCTCAAGGATCTTTCCTAAGCAATATCGAGGTCAACCCCCTTGAACCTCTCAAGGTAGTCACTTTGAGAAATGGTAAAAATTTGGCACCTCCCTTGACCCAGGAAATTAAGTAAGACTCTGCTGAACATCAAGAGGTCAGAATGGAAAACAAGTTTCTTGATGGTGCTATCAAGGGTAATGAGAAGGGGCCGTGTAAGGACAAGACTATGATTTTTTTTAATTTCAACTAAAGTTACCGTCTCCGGCTGATAAACGCCTAAATGTACATATTATATACATATTAATCTTGTATTATTTGTGTATATTTTAATGAATTGATGCCTGTTTAAGTCTAAATTGGTTATTTCGGTGTTACAGATTATAAAAGCACTGAATGAAGCTCAAAAATACAAATTAGATGAATTCTACACCAAAAACAGCATTTTTGGGGTTCCGGCACTGTAGCGGGCAATATAGCGGTACTGTAGCATAGTTACTACTTATACTGCGGGGCATTCGACTGTGAGCTTCACGGTGTTCATGCTCTTGCATGAGTGCCCGTGAGGTTTGCTGGAAATTCCCAACTCTCAGTTACTGTAGCAGAAACACTATAGCCGAGTACTATAGCACCGATACCTTTTCTGGGCAAAATGGCAGTGAGCTTCACGGGCATCAATGCGCCCGCATGGACCCTGTATGGACCTGACGGGATATGTACTTGACTGAATTTCTAGTGCAAAGAGAGACATTTTTTGGGAAAAGCTTTT
Source organism: Dioscorea cayenensis subsp. rotundata (assembly GCF_009730915.1). Taxonomy (NCBI): domain Eukaryota; kingdom Viridiplantae; phylum Streptophyta; class Magnoliopsida; order Dioscoreales; family Dioscoreaceae; genus Dioscorea; species Dioscorea cayenensis. Next base: position 6,228,258 of record NC_052482.1, read on the forward strand.
TGCGGAGTTCTTGGAGCCGACTTTCCACTAGTTTTGAGGAGACAAGATCACACGTTTTGGAGAAGGGGAATCAAAGGGAGAAGCTTGGTTTGGCTAGATCTTCATCAATCTCCTCTTTGGGAGCTTGTAGACGACGAGGGAAGCCACCCCAATCGCGGCGTCCGTGGAAGCTTTCCATCTAACTTGGCTTGTCATCGCACTTCCATTATTTAAGGGAGTTTTCTTATGCCATTTGTGGTTGTTTTCAAGGACCTATTGTTTGTATTTGTTTACATGGACGAGTAGACCGCAAGGTCACCGGATGCCGGTCAACCTTGCGGTGAACTTGTGTATTTGGATGATTTAATTATGTCTATTGCAATTGTTGTGTGTTTGTGATTCATTCTTGGTGCATTTGATGTGTTGCTTACATGAGAACTCTGTAAACCAACTTCTAGGTTGTACTTGGTAGCATGACCATCGCCCTTGTACTAGACAAACCAAGTTTGGAAGGGATTCATATATGAATACACCATGACCATCGGGTATTTTGTACCCCTCCAACATTAGGGCTAGACCAAGTTGCGTTTCGGCTCTAATTAGAGATTTCCCCCTTTGTTAATGCAATTGTATGAGGATTTAATCGGAAGAAATTCCGTATCAATACTTATACTGGATTAGGAGTCTATTTCCGTGACCATCGGGTTGATCTAATTTAAGAAATCTCTAGGTCCAACCCTTCAATTGCATGACATTCTTAGCGTCCTTTGCACTTTAGTAGCCCCTGGGGAATCCACATCCGTGACCATTTCATTCCCTTGATTTTATACCCTTGCCTTATTTTAGACTCCATTTGTAGTTCTTTTATTTTAATTAATAGTTTAAAGAACCCCTTCGAATCTTTCGGCTAGACATTACGTGAAGAGGAAGTAAGGGTAGATCCTTGGGCCCAAGGAATACGAACTTCTCGTGCTCGCACGAGAGGTATTACTTGACGGCTCCGTGAGGTTGCGGACAAGTTCACATCACCAGCTAAAGTAGGAAAATATTAGTAGAAGGAGTAGTTTAAGAAGTTTCTTGAGATGTTCAAATTCTTTCACATTAATGTCCCATTTGTTGAGACTCTTGCTCAAATGCCTCTCTATGCAAAAGTTTTCAAGGAGTTTTTGACTAACAAGAGGAAGTTAGAGAGACAGCCGCAATTAATGCTCTGTAATCATATCCAATAAAATCCCCAAGAGGTAAACAGATCAAGGAGGTTCATCATCAGTGCATAATTAAGGGAGTTATAGATGAGAAGGGGGTTTCTGATCTTGGGCTAAGCATTAATTTGATGCTCTATAAGATATTCAAAAGTTGGGGTTCAATTAGTTTAAAGCGATGAAGATGGCATTGCAACTCACCAATTAATATCTTCACCACCCAATAGGCATCATTGAAGACATTCTCATAAAGGTGGACTGATTTATCTTGCAAGTGGATTTTATCACTCTAGATTTTGATGACAAGGCTGAAGTACCTCTAATGCTTAGGTGAGCATTTTTGGCAACTTTACAAGCTTTAATTGATGTTAGAGATGGTCGAATGGTTTTGAGTGTTGGCGATAAACAAGTTATGTTTAAGTTGCGAGATAGCCTGCGCCACTCTATGGATTCTAATGACACATGTTATGCATTGGACATTGTTGATGACTATGTTTCTGATTTTGTGCAGGATACATTGATAAAGAAAAAGTTGTATGACAAGATCTCCTTGCGTATATCCCGCAAGTACATGGGTTTGTCGAAGTAATAATCCCGGATGAGCGGTTATCGAATCCATAGGGAGTAGGGAATAAAAACACTTAATCTACTTCTTAGCTATGTGAAAGATCAGTACTGATAAGTGTGACAATGATTCAATTCTCAAAAGTAAAAACAACAAGTAAGAGAGCACGAGTAAAGGAGGAGGTAAGGCAATCGATAAAGATGGGGTACTCGGATAATGCTCCGCCTAGGACAATCGTTCAAGTGCAAGAACCCTCTATTATGCTTCCTAATCAATGCAATGGTGAGTCGTGGAAATCCTTAAATACATAGTTCCAAATCTAAGGTCAACTATGCCTAACTCTATACATGTCCTGGAGGAGAGATTAGATAACCTCTCAACCTCACATTCGAATAGAGTTGCAATGAACTCTAGGGATTCCAAGTGATAAATATCTTCCTAATTATAGACCTAACCCTTTGGTCCAAGTAGAAGGTCCCTAACAACGATTAAGCCCTAGATACTAAGATCACCTCAATGCTTCACTCCGTTGCACGTGGAACTAAGCCCCAGTGGAGGGTCATCCCTTAGACCATTCACTCTATTATGGCCTCAAAGAACTCAAGGAACTGAGGTAGAATCTATCACGTCAGAGGGGAAAGGGGACGCTCCTGTACCTCTCGACTCACCCTCTCAACCCTCTCCAACCTAGCTTTGTCTAACGCTCGTGGTGTGTCACTCACTCACAAGGTTCCCAACAAGAACTCTCAACCCTAGTATCACTCTAGGGGAAATGTTCATACAATCAAGTATTCAAGGTTGGAACTCACAACAAACATCAATTAATTGAAAGCATAATAAAGAGATTCAATGAAACAAATACATCCTAGGGTTCACAAATACCCAAGTACCCACTATGGGTTTAGCTCTCCATGGAGCTAAGTACAATCAAAGAAATAGAATGTAAAAGCAATAAATCCATAGAGAAACCCCCTCGATAGTCATGTTGATGGTCTTGTGGAAAGTCCTCTACTCATCGTCCAAGGATTCCCTTGTCCGGTATAGGATACGCCTCGAAGGAAGCTCCCCTACCAACCTTCTTCCAAAGGAATGACGATGTCGAAGCCGTAGAACCTATCCAAAACCATAGCCAATACCTCTCAAAACCCTAGCCGAAACCCTCTCTCAAGTTGGGGAAAAGATGGAGAAAATAATGCTGAAATCATCGTTGAATCAGCTTTAAATAGGGCTGGAATAGGGAATCCACACGCCCCTGTGGGACCCCTGTGGAATTTCCGCACGGGCGTGGGTAATTTCCACACGCCCGTGCGGATTCTCTGAAACAGTCATTTTCGGCCGGCTGTGAACAGTAAGTGCTTGAGTGTGACTGCCCTTGTGCCCCTCCAAATGGTTGTGCAAACTCAAATACGGGGAGGTTGGCACACACTCTAGCATCTCGCACCCGACTTATATCTTTGCGTTTGAACTTTAGCAAGATTTCCTCCAAAATCAGTGCATTGTGATCCACATTGGCTTCTTTCCTTCATAATTGGTTTCACAACCCTACCTGCATAAAAGTAACATAAAAACACACATATTAGTGTAAAAACCCAAGAAAAGTAATGCTCAACATAAGGAAAGAACGCTTCGCATTCATATCGCACAAGCACTTATCATTGTACAAGATCCTGAAAGAAGAGTAACCTCTGTATCAGGTAGAGGAGGAGAACCACCATGACAACCCCGGGAGTAAAGAAGGGATAGGACAAGTGAAAGCTTGTTTGTATATATTGTAAGTAAATATTATAAATAGATTTAGCATAACTTTTATTAATTGTATGTGGTCATTTTGTGTCTTTACATTCATTTGTGCCCTGCAAGAGCAGAGTTGGCAATGTGGAGCAATTTCATGGTGTTTGAGCATAAAATCGGCATAGAGTGGATAGCAGACAATCGCATCACCAACTTCACAGTCATTGGAGTCACACAGGTATGATACACATCCATATTTGCATATAGTACTATAGATGATCAATGTAGCATGGTACTGTAGCTGAGCGAGGCAAGAAGACATAAAGACACACGGCTAGGGAAAAATTCCCAAGGCCATGGATAGGCACGATGTGACCCTTTATAAGTCATTTCTTTTGAAATGTTGGGCAGTTGATTTTTGTTTTTTGGAAGAGCTAGGGTTTAGAGAATTTTGGCCACCCCTTGGTGACCATTTTGGAGCTAGATCATACATCTCCACCAAGAGAGAGACGAGAGGTCGGAGGGCTTTAATGGGGCATGTGTGGAGAGATCTTGCCGGCATCATCACCAATCCTTTGGAGTTACTGTTCAACTGAGGAAGATCTTGAGCATAGAGGAAGTTTTCTTCTTCTTTTTATGTATTTTAATTCCTTAATGTGTGTATGTGGTCCTCTCTAATGAGGAACTAACTCATTTGTGTATTTGGACTTGGAGGAACAGTAGGGATTGTATATTTGTTTGATTTACTTTTGTTCTTACATAATTTGAGATGTTTCTTAAGTGTCAATCTTGTGATTGAATGCCACTTCCATTTGTAGTGAGAGCTCGGATTATATATTAGGGTTGACCTATTGTTGAGTTGAGAAAATCATTAAGGCTAGACCTACCAAGGGGAGCATTTAGAGGGTTGAACCTTAGGTAGAGGAGAGCCTCTTTCTCCTTTGATTTAATCACACCTACCTTCGCACTGTCGTGAGCATTAGGCGACCATATATATTATAGCGAAGAGAGAGATCACCACGGGTTTTGTATAGGGTTAAGGGTTACTTTTCTGGAGAGAGCTTTTAATATATTTTCAAGTGTCTAGTTGATCATCTCGTTTCCCTTTAAGCAGTCATATATGGTATTGGGGTGATGAGAGAGATCATCGATGGAGCCTTGTATTGGAACAGTCATCTGGTTACCTTGAGAAAGGTACAGATTGTCTTAGGATACCCGTGACCGAACTTGTCTCATTTAGGAATCATTAGATAAGTCTTGTGCCTAAGTGAATCCCTAGGGGGATTCCAGTCCAAATGCATCCTTTTCTTGTGTTACACTCCCTTGTATGCTAATTGCATGTGATATCAACCTAATCCTTATTTTTGTTAGTTTCATTTCTTTCATTCACTATTTTTTTATCTGGTTAGGTAGTAGAAGAATAGCTAGTACTACTACTCTCTAGTCCCTTTGGATTTGACTACCCTAACTTTGGGTATATATTACTTAGACATCCCTTTCACTTGTAGTACACACATGCAAAAGGGTGTGTCAAGTTTTTGGCTCCGTTGCCGGGGACTAGGATACTAGGAACACTAGTATTTTGCTACTCTAGTGATTTTCTCTTTATTTTTTTTTTATTTTACCTTGTTTTTTATTTTGTTTTTTTTTTCTTCTATCTCTTTCTTTTTCTTCGAAGGTGCTCGAAGGATGGTTGATCCAATCAAATCCCTAGCCATTCAAATCGAAGCTCTCAATTTAAAAATTGATAGAGCTCTTACTACACAACAACAAAGCAATTCATATTTGATAAGTGCTTGTGCGATAAGAATGTGAAGCATTCTTTCCTTATGATGAGCATTACTTTTATCAGATTTTACCGCTAATACATGTGTATTTATGTACTTTTATGCATGTTGGGTTGTGAGTCCGATTATTTGTGAAAGAAGCCATTGTAGATCATTTTACGCATTATTTGGAGGAGATCTTGAGAAGGCTCAAACGCGGAGACATGAGTCGGGTTTAGAATGCTAGAATGTGTGCCAACCTCCTTGTATTCGAGCTAAGGCAATGATTCGGAGGGGCATGAAGGCAGTTACATCCTAGTATTCCGGCTTGTGCATATTTAGCAAGATCTCCAACAACGTGACCGTTTATTGAAGAAGCAAGATGATCTACGATGTGAACGTGTGCCCGTTTATGTTACCTCGATGAAAGCATGGATTCAGGAGTATTTCGGGACGCACTGTAGTAGGTACTGTAGCAAATCACTGTAACAGGTACTGTTCGCAGCAGGCTAAAGAAGGAGCAAAACAGAGGAACCACATGGGCGTGTGGAAATTCTACACGCCCGTACATTAATTCCACAGGCCCGTGTGGAATATCCACAGGGGCGTGTGGAATCCCGATTTCAACATTCTTTTCTCCATCTTTTCCCCAACTTGAGAGAGGGTTGCGGCTAGGGTTTTGAGAGGTATTGGCTAGGGATTTGGAGAGGTTCTATTTCTCCGACATCATCATGTCTTTGGGAGAAGGTTGGTAAGGGAGCCTCCGTCGGATTGATTCGGCGAGGCGTATCTTATACCGGATAAGAGGATCTTGCGACGAGTAGAGGACTCTCCACAAGAGCATTGCCACGACTATCGAGGGGGTTTTCCTATGGATTGTTTTTTTTATATTTGATTTCATTATCGTTTGTATTGTGCTCCATGGAGAGCTAAACCCCAAGTGGGTACTTGGATATTTGTGAAACCTAGGATGTATTAATTTCATTGAATCTTTTTATTATGCTTTCAATTAATTGATGTTATTGTGAGTTCCAATCTTGAATGTTTGATTGTTTGAATACTCCCCTAGAGTAACACTAGGGTTGAGAGTTCATGTGGTAACCTTTGTGAGTGAGTGACACACCATGAGAGTTAGACAAAGCTTGATTGGAGAGGGTTGCGAGGGTGAGTCGAGAGGTACAGGAGCGTCCCCTTTCCCCTCCGTTGTCATAGATTCTACCTCCATTCCTCGAGTTCTTTATGGCCATAATAGAGCGAATGAGCTAAGGGATGGCCCTACGATGGGGCTTAGTTTCTAGTGAAACGTAGTAAAGTATTGATGTGATTGACAAGGTCCCCTTGCTTATATCTTGCAAGTGCACGGTTTTGTCGAAGTAATAATCCCGAATGAGCGGGGTCGAATCCACAGGGAGTAGGGAGTAAAGACACTTAATTCGATTCTTAGCTATGTGGAGTATCAACAATGATAAGTGTGGTAATGATTCAATTCTCAGAAATTAAAAGCAACAAGTAAGAGAGCAAAAGTAAGGAGGAGGCAAGGCAATCGATAAAGATGGGGTACTCGGATGATGTTTCACCTAGGATAATCGCTTCAAGTGCAAGAACTCTCTATTATGCTTCTTAATCAATGCAATGGTGAGTCGTGGAAATCCTTACATACATAGTCCCAAATCTAAGGTCAACTATGCCTAACTCTATACAAGTCCCGGAGGAGAAATCGAACAATCTCAATACCTCGCACTCGCATAGAGTTGCAATGAGCTCTAGGGATTCTAAGTGATAAATCTCTTCATAGATTTAGACTTAACCCTTTGGTCCAGGCGGAAGGTCCCTAGCCACAATTAAGCCCTAGATACTAAGATCACCTCAACGCTTCACTCCATTGCACGGGTAACTAGGCCCCAGCGGAGGGTCATCCCTTAGACCATTCACTCTATTATGGCCGCAAAGAACTCGAGGAACAGAGGTAGAATCTATCACGTCGGAGGAGAAAGGGGACGCTCCTGTACCTCTCGACACACCCTCTCAACCCTCTCCAACCTAGCTTTGTCTAACGCTCGTGGTGTGTCACTCACTCACATGGTTACCAACAAGAACTCTCAACCCTAGTGTCACTCTAGGGGAAATGATCATACAATCAAGCATTCAAGGTTGGAACTCACAATAAACATCAATTTATTGAAAGTATAATAAAGAAGTTCAATGAAACGAATACATCCTAGGGTTCACAATCACCAAAGTACCCACTAGGGGTTTAGCTCTCCATGGAGCTAAGTATAAGCAAAGAAATCGAATGTAAAAGCAATAAATATATAAATAAACCCCCTCGATGGTCGTGTCGATGGTCTTGTGGAAAGCCCTCTACTCGTCGTCCAAGGATTCCTTTGTCCGGTATAGGATACGCCTCAATCGAAGCTCCCCTACCAACCTTCTTCCTAATGGAATCACAAAGTCAGAGCCGTAGAACCTCTCCAAAACCTTGGCCAATACCCCTCGAAACCCTAGCCGAAACCCTCTCGCAAGTTGGGGAAAAGATGGAGAGAAGAATACTGAAATCGGGGCTGAAATCAGCTTTAAACAGGGCTGGAATCGGGCGACTACACGGGCGTGTATGATGTCACACGCCCCTCTCAAATTTCCACACGGGCGTGGATAATTTCCACACGCCCGTGTGGATTCTCTGTTTCTCTGATTTCTCGGATTTCCACAGTACTCTGCCGGAAATACTACCGAATTCCATACTTTCATTGGGGTAACGCAAACGGGCACACGTTTACGTCGTGAATCACTTACTTCTTCAATGATGTACATGTTGGTGGATCTCTTGTTCTTATATGCATAAGTCGGAATGCTCGAGTGTGACTGCCTTTTTGCCCCTCCAAATGAATGTGCTCACTCGAATATGAGGAGGTTGGCACACACTCTAGCATCTCACACCTGCCCTATATCTTCGCGTTTGAACCTTAGTAAGATCTCCTACAAAATTGGTGCATTATGATCCACATTGGTCTATTTCCTTCATACTCGGCCTCACAACCCTACGTGCATAAAAGTAACATAAAAACACACATATTAATGTAAAAACCTGAGAAAAGTAATGCTCAACATAAGGAATGAACGCTTCGCTTTCATATCGCACAAGCACTTATCAGTGATTTTAGCATCTAGGGCTTAATTGTGGTTAGGGACCTTTCTTTTGGACCAATGGTTAGGTCTACAATTAGGAAGAGATTTATCACTTCGAATCCTCATAGCTGAATGCAATCCTTCTTACAAGTGCGAGGTTGAGAGGTTGTTCAACCTCTCCTATGGGACATGTAGAGGATTAGGCTTGGTTAACCCTAGATTCGGGGACATGCATTAAAGGATGTCCCTGACTCACCATTGCATTAGTTAGGAAGCATAATAGAGAGTTCTTGCACTTGAAACGATTTTCCTAGGCAGATCAATACTCGGGTACCCCATCTTTATCAATTGCCTTACCTTCTCCTTTACTTTTGCTTTCTTTCATGTTGTTTTACTTTTGAGAATTGAATCTTGTCACACATATCACTATTCATCTTTCATATAGTTAGGAAGCAAATTAAGTATTTTCATTCCCTTTTCTCTATGGATACGATACCCCACTCACCTGGGATTTATTACTTCGACAACTCCGTGCACTTGCGGGCAGTCCTGTTAAGTTTTTGGCGGCGTTGCTGGGGAATAGCCATTTAGAGATACTTTGCACTTTTGTTTCCTTAGCTATTGCTTTATCCATTCGATTTCATATTCTCTTTTCTATCATCATTCTGATTTGTTTTCTTTCCTTTGTGCAACTTCAGGTTGATGACCTCAGGGAACCCCTCGATATTGATTGAAGGAGATCCCGAGCTTGAAAGAACACTTAGAAGAAAAGGGAAAGGACCTATGGAAGAACAATCTAATCTAGCTGATTTGGAAGTTGAAGGATCAGATAATATGGCAGAACAGAATGAGCAGTAGAGGACACTCTCTGATTATGCTAGATCCTCAGTTTTGGGCACACAATCGAGTATTGTGCGACCCCGAATTACAGCTCAGAATTTTGAGCTAAAGCCGGCATTCGTCCACATGTTGCAGCAATCCCCACAGCTCAATGGTTTGGCCGATTAGGATCCAAACAGTCAAATAGAGAACTTTCTCGAGGTGTGTGATATGCTCAAGATAAATGGGGTGGCGGATGATGCCATCAAGTTGAGAGCCTTCCCATTTTCCCTAAAACAGAGACCAAAGCAGTGGCTACACTCATTACCTAGAGCATCGATTACTACATAGGAGGAAATGGTAGAAGCTTTTCTAGCTCGTTATGTCCTTGTTGGAAAATCTGCAAAGCTTAGGAATGAGATCTCATCCTTTGTACAATCAAAATTTGAGTCTCTATTTGAGACATAGGAAAGGTTCAAGGAGCTCCTAAGAAAGTGCCCACAACACGGATTCCCGGAGTGGATGATTGTTCAGACTTTTTACAACGGGTTGAATCCGCGTACAAGACAACTCTTGGATGCGACAGCAGGACATACCTTAGGTAGCAAGACCCCCAATGAGGCCCGTCAACTTATTGAAGAAATGGGTTTAAACAGCTACCAATGGAATGCCAGGGAGAAGAAAAAGGGGCCGGTCTTCTTGAGATAGATGCAGTAACTTCATTGCCGGCGCAAGTGGAAAATTTGAGTAAGAAGTTAGATCTTCTAACTTCAAACAGAGTGGCGGCCGTGAGTACTTGCACCGGGTGTGGTGGAGGACATGCTCTCTCCAATTGCCCGATCTCTATTGGTGATGCATCTTCGGTTGAGAACGTCGATTTTGTAGGTAATGGCATGAGGACTCAAGGAAACCCATATAGCAATACCTATAATCCAGGTTGGAAAAATCATCCCAATTTCTAGTGGAGCAACTAAGGTCCACAAGAGGCCATGGGGCCACCTGGTTTCCAACAACAAACCCCGAACGTGGAAAACAGAGTTTCAGGTTTGGAAACCCGAATAAATGATTTGGAGAAGGCCTTGACTAGATTTGTGCAATCTTCAAATACAAGGTTTGAATCAGTTGAGGCTACACTTCACAATCACACCGCCTCTTTGAATAACCTTGAAAATCAGGTGCGGTAGATTGCGAAGTCTCTCTCGGAAAAGCCACATGGAAGCTTGCCGAGCAATACCGAGACCAACCCTAGAGAGCATGTGAAGGCGATCACTTTGAGAAGTGGTCGTGAGGTTGAAGGTAGGCTTCCGGGTGAGAAGCCAAAAGAATACACACCTGAGGTTTTAGAGGTTGAAGAGGTAACAAGCAAAGAGAAGGAGGTGGCAACCCTACCTTTCAAGCCGAGAATCCCTTATCCCTCTAGATTGAAGAATGACCAAGGGAATGAACAGTACAAGAAGTTCCTGAGTTTGTTCAAGCAACTCCACATCAATATTCCTTTTGTTGAGGCATTAGCTCAAATGCCTAAGTATGCAAAATTCTTGAAAGACTTGTTGATTAAGAAGAGGAAGTTGGAGGAGAGTGCTTCAGTGATTTTAGATGCATCTTGCTCGGTGGTGTTACAAAAGAACATGTCGAACAAGAAGAAAGACCCGGGAAGCTTCACCATTCCATATAATATTGGCAATCTAGATGAAGAAATGGCATTGGCTGACTCAGGGGCTAGCATCAACGTCATGCCATACACTTTCTTTTAAAAGCTAGGCTTGAGCAAGTCTAGGCCCACTTGGATGACTTTGCAATTGGTGGACCGAACGGTGTGACATCCGAGGGGCATTATTGAAGACGTGCTTATTAAGGTGGACAAGTACATTTTTCCGGTTGACTTTGTAGTGCTAGACGTCGATGAGGATGTGGATGTACCCTTGATACTTGGGAGACCGTTCTTGCAGACTTCCAAAGCATTGATTGACATGGACGGCGGGGAGCTAACTTTGAGAGTCGGAGATGACAAGCTCATATACCGCCTTGCTGAAGCCATTCGACATTCTCTTGATTTTGATGATACTTTGTATTTTTAAGACACTACTGATGAGATTGTTGATGAATACATGCAGGAAATGTTCAATCCGGACCCGTATGAGGGTTTGTTCGACCAAGAGGAGGAAATTGAAGAAGTAATGATGCTTGGTTCGACTGAACAAGTACCGTCTACACCGGAGATCTTGAAGAACGTGCTCCGGAAGATGAAGAGGGCAAGGAGATGCCACCGGAAACACTCCAAGACTGTTGGAGGTGTGCGCGAACCGAACGATGAACCATTTCTAGGTAGTCCCAAGCCCGACAATTCACCCTCTACTCTCAAGAGACATTGCTCATCATGCTTTCAAGCCATGGCTAAGAGGACAACTTTCATCTATGAACCCCCGTGAGGTAAGATGAGGTACGTCAAGCTTAGTGACGTTAAACAAGCACTTCTTGGGAGGCAACCCAAGTGTTTACTATTTTTCCCAGTTATAGTTTAGTTTTGCATGAATAACTTGTTAAGTGTTGGTGTCTTCATGTTCAGATGCTTTTGATGTTTTCATTTTGGTGGATTTCTATGTCATCGTGTGTTCTCATGTGGATTTCGTGAAGATTTATTCGTTTGAGCTTGTTTCTATTGTTTTTCATTGGTAATTATTGAATAAAAAAGCAGGCTCTGAATTTGTAAACATGTTCAAAAAATTTCTGCAAACCTGCAGAGTTTTTCAAGTCATCCAGAGAAAACGCACGGGCGTGTGGAATTTCCACACACCCGTGGGGTTGTATTGCGAGCTCATCTAGAGAAGGCACAGGGGCGTGGACTCGCCCCTGTGAGCGACCTTGCGATTATCGCACGGCCGTGCAAAATTACCACATGGGTGTGCATTGTTCTGCAGAAAGCTGGGAATTTTTCCCGAGAGCACACAGGGGCGTGGACTCGCTCCTGTGGGCAACCTTGTGACCAACGCACGGACGTGGGTATTTTCCGCATGCCCATGCGGATTTCTACAGACGATCCCCTCTCCATCCTGAGAGCTCACTTGGGCGTGCGAATGCCCCTGTGAGTTGGGCCTGTGATTATCCACGACCGTGCAGAATTTCCACATGGGCATGCGAAACACTTAGTGATTTTCTCTCGGTTGGACAGAGAGTGCACAGGGGCGTGCGGCTTCCCCTGTTGGTCGGGCATACGAGCGTGGGTAATTTCCATATGCCCATGCGAGTGTTTTCAGAGACAGTAAGAGCAATCTCGAGAGTACACAGGGGCGTGCGTATGCTCCTGTAGCTCTCCACTATGGAGACACACGGGCATGTAGAATTTCCGCACGCCCGTGCGGATATACATAACTCCAAGGGGCACGAGTTCTTTTTAAAGAAGACTTGTTTCTCTTCATCTACATCCTCTCTACTCTCTTCAGAATACTCTAGCATTGATTTCCGACCTCGTGATGCCGAATTTGGAGGATTTTTACTTGGTTATCTGGCCTATTCCTATTCTCCTCATCTCAACTCATCGGTAAGCCCCTATCTTTGATTTTCTTTGCCAATTCTTGATTCTAATTGATGAACATGCTAAGAATGCTTCGTTTTTGCAATTAGATTGTATGAGCATGCTTAGAATGAAGTTAGAATAGTTTTAGAAGTGTTTGTTGGATTTTTGAGGCGCGGCCGTGCGGTTCTTCACGCCCTATAGATCCACACAAGCATGCAGAAATTCCCCACGACCGTGTGGATTTCTACAGCATAATTTATCCATCTTGTTTGATTGATTTCCTTTGAAAAATTGCAAGATATGGCACCTAGGTCAAAGAAGCAAGCAGAGAAACGGCTGCGGGAGTCATCCTCCGAGTCTGAGGGTATGAGTTTCACTATTCCCATGCATCAGGCTCATTTTGTGCGTCTGTCGAGACTTCGGTTTGGACAGACTTAGTATCTGGACAGTAGCATACTCCGAGAGTTACAGCAGGGGATGAATTTGCTGAAGAGATCGAGGACCTTGTTTCACTAGCGAGGTGGAATCAGTTATTGACCACTAGAGAGCCAGCCATTCGTGAGCTCACACTGGAGGTTTTGTCGTCATTTGAGTTTGATAGATCGTATGAGAGATTCGACAGCTTGGACACCATCTAGTTCAGAGTGTTTAGACATCACCACTGCCTGAGCATCGCGCAGTTCATAGTCTTGCTTGGGCTATACGAGGAGGCATTCACGGACACTGATGTGTATTCTCAGCTACCGACTGATTATCCTGGAGATTTGACCCCTCAGAGAGCCTACCGAGTGCTGTGTGGTCAGGGTCAGTGCGAGTCGGGGATGTCCAAGGCCACGTGCCTTTCCCGACCTACTTAGCGATATTTACACGCCATTATGAGTAGGTCAGTGAATGACCGTGGTAACAGCACAGGTGTTCTAAGCCGGTAGGAGCTTTTATATCTGTTTTGATAGTGCAACGCATACCGATTCATCTGGGGCACATCCTTGAAGAGTACATTCATCATCAAGAGCATTATGCTAGATTGGGAGAGATCTTCTAATGCCCCTACATTACGAGACTAAGCATGGGCATGGGCCTCTTGGACGCGATTCGCGGGGCTGAGAGGACGAGCACTCCTGCTCCTCTAAGTCTGGAGATGATAAGATTGATGGGTATGATCCGCCGAGTACAGATGAGGGTATATGCCTTGGTTCTACTGACTCCAGAGATAGCTGAGAATGAGAGTGATGATGTAGAGGCTTCTCAGCCTGCCCCCGAGCCTCAGCCAATTGATAAGTGCTTGTGGGATATGAATGCGAAGGGTTCATTCCTTATGTTGAGCATTACTTTTCTCAGGTTTTTACACTAATATGTGTGCTTTTATGTTACTTTCATGCAGGTAGGGTTATGAGGCCGAGTATAAAGGAAAGAAGCCAATGTGGAGCACAATGCACCGATTTTGGAGGAAATCTTGCTAAGGTTCAAACCCGAAGACATAGGTCGGGTGTGAGATGCTAGAGTGTGTGCCAACCTCCTCGTATTCTAGTTGGCACATCCATTTGGAGGGGCACAAGGGCAGTTACACTCGAGCATTTCGACTTATGCACATAGAACAAGAGCTCCACCAACTTGTCTATCATTGAAGAAGCAAGTGATCCACGACGTGAATGTGTGCCCGTTTGCGTTACCCCGATGAAAGCATGGATTCGGGAAGCTATTCAGGCCGAATACTGTAGCAGAGCACTATAGTAAAATACTGTAGCATCACTGTTCACAGCCGGCCCAGAAAACAGAAAATCAGAGAACCCACACGGGCGTGTGGAAATTATACACACCCGTGTGGAAATTCCACATGGGCGTGTAAAAAATCCACAGTCCCGTGTAGTCGCCCGATTCCAGCCCTATTTAAAGTCGATTCAGCCCCGATTTCAGTATTCTCTTCTTCATCTTTTCCCCAACTTGAGAGAGGGCTTCGGCTAGGGTTTTGAGGGGTATTGGCTAGGGTTTTGGAGAGGTTCTATGGCTCCGACTTCATCATTCCTTAGGAAGAAGGTTGGTAGGGAGCTTCCGTCGAGGCGTATCATATACCGGACGGGGGAATCCATGGACGACGACTAGAGGACTCTCCAAAAGACCATCGACATGACCATCGAGGGGATTTTTCTATGGATTCATTGCTTTTACATTCTATTTTTTAGATTGTACTTAGCTCCATGGAGAGCTAAACCCCTAGTGGGTACTTGGGTATTTGTGAACCCTAGGATGTATTCGTTTCATTGAATCTCTTTATTATGCTTTCATTTAATTGATGTTTATTGTGAGTTCCAACCTTGAATGCTTGATTGTATGAACATTTCCCCTAGAGTGACACTAGGGTTAAGAGTTCTTGTTGGTAACATTGTGAGTGAGTGACACACCACGAGTGTTAGACAAAGTTAGGTTGGAGAGGGTTGAGAGGGTGAGTCGAGAGGTACAGGAGCGTCCCCTTTCTCCTCCGACGTGATAGATTCTATCTCCGTTCCTCGAGTTCTTTGCGGCCATGATAGAGTGAATGGTCTAAGGGATGACCCTCCGCTGGGGCTTAGTTGTGAGTTCAACGGAGTGAAGCGTTGAGGTGATCTTAGTATCTAGGGCTTAATTGTGGTTAGGGACCTTCCACCTTGACCAAATGGTTAGGTCTATAATTAGGAAGAGATTTATGACTTGGAATACCTAGAGCTTATTGCAATTCTATGCGAGTGTGAGGTGTTGAGATTGTTCAATTTCTCCTCCGCGACATGTATGGAGTTAGGCATAGTTGATCTTAAATTTGGGGCTATGTAATGAAGGATTTCCATGACTCACTATTGCATTGATTAGGAAGCATAATAGAGGATTCTTGCACTTGAAGCGATCGTCCTAGGCGGAGCAGTATCTGAGTACCCCATCTTTATCGATTGCTTTACCTTCTCCTTTACTCGTGCTCTCTTACTTGTTACTTTTACCTTTGAGAATTGAATCATTGTCACACTTATCACTATTGATCTTTCACATAGCTAAGAAGCGAATCAAGTGTTTTTATTCACTACTCCCTATGGATTCGATACCCGCTCATCCGGGATTATTACTTCGACAAACCCGTGCACTTGTGGGATATACGCAAGGGGATCTTGTCACCGATGCCGATGGAGACTGACACACCTACGGCGATAGAGGACCCACCCCCGGTACATATGTTCTCACCATCTCGAGCCCATGATTGTTTTGAGAGGGTCGAGAGTTCCGTGGGGGTAGTACGGGTAGATATCGCTGAGGCACAAGTGGAGATAACAGAGGTGCGCGCGACGCAGGCCGCACAGTTCACAGAGTTCATGGCGCGTTTTGACGTTTTATAGCAAATCCTTCAGAGAGATGCTGCTGCACATTTTGTAGTGTGACTGCGCACCTTCCAGACACCCCTTGCATCACCATCATTGGACCCACCAGCACCTTTTGATCCAGCACCAGTAGCAGAGGAGCTAGAGCTTGGCGCTGACACTTGACTTGCTTTTAGTTTTACTTGCATTTTATTTTGGGCATGTTATCCTCAGAAAGGACTTTCCTTCTGAGCTTATTTTCATTTTGTTGTCTTGAGTTGTATTTCTTGCTCTATCTTATATATACTCGAGTTTTGTTTTTCTTTTATTGAGCTCTACTGAACCCCCTCGTTTATGCATGCAGATGGTCTTGTCATCATGGGAATTGAGAACTTGTCATAGACACGGCCAAGGTGCTTTGGCACTTGGCTGTGTGTGCCTCACAACCTGTTAGAACATCACCTCCAAGGATTTAGCTCCATCAAATGCAACACTAGGAGTCAGGGGAGTATTGTTTCGATTGCTTCTCCCACATTCATTCTTGATTGATATACATTATAAGTGAGCTTGTATGTGAACATTGAGGTTAATGTACAACTTAAGTGTGGGGCAGGGGGAGGGGGGAGTTTCATAGTGCACATATCTTTTACACTATTTTGATTGATATATATACTCACATAGCCAATGGCGGTTCACCTTAGTTGCAATGACAGTATTCTTGAGTTTAGGAGAATTTTTAACATTGAATGTTCTCATGCTCTACTTCTTGCTTGAATTTTTAGGAATTTTTGCACGAATAACATTTTGTGCACTTCTCACTCTTTAAACTCTTTTGGAAACTCAAGTCTAAGGTTAAAGGGACCAGTTTTAGTTTTGTTTCTTGTGTTGCTTTACTAGAAAAAAAAATAGGAAATGGAAAAGAAAGAAAGAACAAAGTGTTTTTATCGTTTAATTGTGCTTGTTGGGTGGAAAGGGCTACCATCCATGATGTATGAAGCTACTCTCATAAGTCGGATACTAGCTATGCCCTATTAAGAGAAAGAGCAATCTCATGGGATGTGTGAAAGCTACCACCCCGGTTGAAAGAGCTACCACCTCGAAAGTGTGAAAGCCACCTTAGCGGCCGCTTTGGAAAGGGCTATCTTAGAGGATGTGTGAAGCTACTACCCTTTTTGAAATGTTTGGTACTCTTTGTAGATAAATAAGTCCCTTATACCTAGAACTTTGAGGACTATACTTTGGGTTGACTTGAGTGAGTTCACACACTTACACGATTTTGGGTTTGTTGTCCTTTTTGATTCAAGTTTTTAGCTAGAGCATTGATTCTTTCGTATTTAGTGTTGAAATTTCCTTTACTATTAGAATACTTTCTTTGCATGCTTTGGTGAATCTAAAGCCAAGCACTTCCAATAGTCCCCTTCATCTATGCATACAATGTTTTAACTTTTGCTTGAGGACAAGCAAAAGCTTAAGTGTGGGGGAGTTTGATAAGTGCTTACACGATAAGAATGCGAAGCGTTCTTTCCTTATGATGAGCATTACATTTATTAGGTTTTAGCACTAATACGTGTGTATTTAAGTAGTTTTATGCAGGTTGGGTTGTGAGGCCGATTATTTGCGAAAGAAGCCATTGTAGATCATTTTACGCATTATTTGGGGAGATCTGGAGAAGGCTCAAACGGGGAGACATGAGTCGGGTTTAGAATGATAGAATGTGTGCCAACCTCCTTGTATTCGAGCTAAGGCAATGATTCGGAGGGGCACGAAGATAGTTACATCATAGTATTCCGGCTTATGCATATTTAGCAAGATCTCCACCAACGTGACCGTTTATTGAAGAACCAAGATGATCTACGACGTGAACGTGTGCCCATTTACGTTACCTCGATGAAAGCATGGATTCAGGAGTATTTCATGCCATTACTATAGCAGGTGCTGTAGCAATCACAGTAGCAGGTATTGTTCACACCCGGCCGAAGAAGGAGCAAAACAGAGGAACCACACGGGTGTGTGGAAATTCCACACGGCCGTGTGTTAATTCCACAGGCCCGTGTGGAATATCCACAGGGGAGTGTGGAATCCCGATTCTAACCCTATTTAAGGCTAATTTCAGCTCTGATTTCAACATTCTTTTCTCCATCTTTTCCCTAACTTGAGAGAGGGTTGCGGCTAGGGTTTTGAGAGGTATTGGCTAGGGATTTGGAGAGGTTCTATTTCTCCGACATCATCATCTCTTTGGGAGAAGGTTGGTAAGGGAACCTCCGTCGGATTGATTCGGCGAGGCGTATCTTATACCGGACAAGAGGATCTTGCGACGAGTAGAGGACTCTCAACAAGAGCATTGCCATGACTATTGAGGGGGTTTTCCTATGGATTGTTTTTTTTATATTTGATTTCATTATCGTTTGTATTGTGCTCCATGGAGAGCTAAATCCCAAGTGGGTACTTGGATATTTGTGAAACCTAGGATGTATTAGTTTCATTGAATCTTTTTATTATGCTTTCAATTAATTGATGTTATTGTGAGTTCCAATCTTGAATGTTTGATTGTTTGAATACTCCCTTAGAGTGACACTGGGGTTGAGAGTTCATGTGGTAACCCTTGTGAGTGAGTTACACACCACGAGAGTTAGAAAATGCTTGATTGGAGAGGGTTGAGAGGATGAGTCGAGAGTTACAGGAGCGTCCTCTTTCCCCTGCGGTGTGATAAATTCTACCTCTATTCCTTGAGTTCTTTGCGGCCATAATAGAGTGAATGAGCTAAGGGATGATCCTCCACTAGGGCTTAGTTGCGAGTGGAACGGAGTGAAGCGTTGAGGTGATTTTAGCATCTAGGGCTTAATTGTGGTTAGGGACCTTTCTTCTGGACCAAGGGTTAGGTCTACAATTGGGAAGAGATTTATCACTTGGAATCCCCAGAGCTTAATGCAATCCTTCCTACGAGTGCGAGGTTGAGAGGTTGTTCAACCTCTCCTCCGGGACATGTAGAGGATTAGGCTTGGTTAACCCTAGATTTGGGGCCATGCATTAAAGGATGTCCCTGACTCACCATTGCATTAGTTTGGAAGCATAATAGAGAGTTCTGGCACTTGAAATGATTTTTCTAGGCGAATCAATACCCGGGTACCCCATCTTTATCGATTTCCTTACCTTCTCCTTTACTTTTGCTCTCTTTCGTGTTGTTTTACTTTTGAGAATTGAATCTTGTCACACATATGACTATTCATCTTTCATATAGTTAAGAAGCAAATTAAGTATTTTTATTCCCTTTTTCCTGTGGATACGATACCCCACTCACCTGGGATTTATTACTTCGATAACTCCGTGCACTTGTGGGGAGCCCTGTCAATATTGCAACACATATCATCCAAGACAAGGAAGCTACCAAACTGTTTTCATGGAGTATGGATAGACAACATTGGGAAACACCTCAAGCAAGATTTCTAATGGATGGAGCCACTAGAAGAGGATGTACTTAGATTGGAAAAAATTTTATCAAAATTTATCCAAGCATCTGATGCCCATTTCCAAAATATTAAGGATGTACTAAGGTGCACTACAATCTCCGTGAACAATCTTGACAATCAAATAGGGAGATATGTGGAATACTGTCCAAGGAACAAGAAGAATATGAACAATTACTTCAAGTTTCTTAAAATATGATGGCGCAATGAACAACATTGATGAAGTGGGGAAAATGAAGATTTTGCTATAGAAATTGAAAAGAAAAAATAACCTCATTTTTAGATTCAGTATTGCTTGAATGGACAGTATGCTTGTGATCAAGATATTTAACAAGGAGGTTTGCTGCATACATGTTTGTTTGGAGCTGGAAAATTACAAGAAGAAGCAAACCATAAGTCAATGGAGCAATCAACTTTCTTTGGGATTTATCAACTCATAAAATCTAAGAAAGAGAAGTTGGGAACTGTAGAAGATGTGGATAGAATACTTCAACCATTCAAGGACCCACCTATGCAAATCCTGGACAATTCCCAACCTAATTTGTTTCCTAGGAGTCCAAAGGTAAAATGGTTGAAGCCTCCAACAAATACTCCACCTCGGCAAATCAATTAGTGTTTCATGGGAAGTAGTTATACAATTTGTAGCCTAGAGGATCACACTCTTTTCAAGCCCCCATAAGGTAAGAAAGAGGTATGTTAAGCTCATGATGTAAAACAAGAGCTTCTTGGGTGGATACCCAAGTTTTCAATTTAGTTGTTGTGTTGGTTTTTAATTTATGCAGCAATAAGGATGGATGTTGTGGTTTTATCATCTTATTTTGGTTAGTCAATGAATTTTATAGATTTTTTGGTGCATTTGTATTTAATCATGTCCATGATCATGTCAAGGATGGATTTCATGAGTTATTTAGAGAATTTGGTTTCATTTGGTGAGATTGGCGTATTTATGAAATTTCTATAGTTTGGTTTGTAAGAGAGTTATTTTCTTGCATCTACTCTACTTTTGCATGTTTTTGTCAAGCTTTTAATGAGTCCATGGCCATGGAAAATTTATTTTATCATTCCCATGGTCGTGGGAACCAATTTTCTTAGTTTTTAGAAGAGTACACGGTCCCATGGCTGTGGGTTTTCAAATCTGGAATTTTTTTTAATAGGTTGTAAAGCCCAATACCATGGGTTTGAAACCCACAGTCGTGGATTGTTCTAAAACTGAGTTTCTTGATGGGCTGTAAGGCCCATGGTGGTGGATCACAAACCCATGGCCGTGGGGTTTATTTTTTTCTTGACTTGGGCTGAAATTCTTAGCCAAGTTATAAGCCTTTTGCTCTTCTTCTTCAACTCTCATCTTCTCTAAGCCTCAAACACACCTCCCACACACTTTGGCTTCTAAAACCTGATTTCTCTATCTTTTCAAGGATTTTAAAAGCATCTTCCAGCATTTGCATTTTTGCTTTAATATAAGCTTTATCGGTAAGATTTCTTTCTTGATTGGCATGTACATGATTCTTCTCTTGTGATTTGTTTTTTATTCTTGTTTTAAATTGTGGCTCCAAGGCTTATTTCTTCATTTCTGAAATTTTCTTTGCTTTGGAGCTAGAAAAATCACCCATTGCACCATGCACCAACATGTTTTTTGTCATGCCTCGACACATGGGTCCTTGGGATGCAACAACAGCCATGATAATCCTGATAAGGGATACCCCACCAGTCAACTCTTGGGACACCGTAAGGCTGACCAACATACCTAGAATCAACAATATTCAACACAATCACAGAGCATAAAAAAAACACTTACATGTAGTTGAAGTAAAACAAATACCTGATATTCAATAACATCAACAATGAATACAATTCAAGAGATTTGCAAACATGCAGTGAAGTAATGAAAACAACAACATGTACTCATATACAAAGGTTTAACAAGTATTTCGAGACAAAACCATGCAACGAGGTTTCACAAACTAATGGATCAAATACTTTTATAAAATGTTTATAATCAATAGGACATACATGTGATGTGATTCATGTGAACACCGGCAAGTGCCTGGAGTCATAAAGTAATACTTTGTGTGTGACACATGGGTAGTATTCTACAGGGCCAAGGAGCTACTATTACTTTCCTTTCATCTATTTCCTAACCTAACACTTCAAATTATGAACAATAATCATAAAAAGAGAAATAACTAACTAAAATGAAATCCGGACTACTACTACTCACAATGAACATTCAAGGGAAAACCAAACACAAGAAGCAGTGGTTTGGACAATGAATCCCCCTATGGTTGTCATTAAGCCCTGAACTCAGGATGATATGTTGTAATGGTAGTTTTGGCCAAGAGTATTCTAAAGTAGGTAATCGCGAATTCTTCAGTGATTACCCCTAGTCCCATACAAGTATTGGTCCAGAATTTCTTCTGGCCAAATCCTCCTATGATTGCATTAAGTATCGGAAAATCTCTAACTAGGATTGATACTCAATACTTAGGTCCAATTCAAATGGGTGGAGGGGTACCAAATACCAGAATCCATCAGTATACTGGTACATGGACTCCATTCAAGCTATGTGAGTCTAATATAAGGGAGTAGCCTATGCTCTTAGTACAAACTAGAATTTGAACCATAGAGTGCTTATGCAATCCAAAATATGCAAGAACACATAGAGAGAACCATAAATTATAAGATTCTATTAAATAAATCCAACATCCAACAATACATCAGCAAAGATGATGATCCAAATTACAACAAAACAACCTAGAGTTCATCATGTCCAAAGTCACAAATAAGTTAGTTTCTCGTGAATGAGGAACACTTATAAAACTCCAAGGAACAAATAATCAAGAAATGAAGTATGAAACAGTCCCTGTTGATTTAGATCTTTTTTGATGGATGAAGATTTTGAAGGCTCACTGGAATCCCTCTTCAAATGATGCTTTGATGGCTTCGATCTTTCCCCTATCTCCTCCTCTGATGTTTGCTTCCCTCTTGGTGAATCTTTGAATAGTAGATCACTGGAAATCATCCCCAAGAGAGATGGGTCAGTGGCCCAAGGGGTTAAAGAACAAAAGATGACCCAAAACAATGCCCTAAACCCTCTTTAAAGGTCTTCTCGGTATAGATTCAAGGCCTGGCTCACGCCATGAGGATGCCCGCAAGCTCTTTAGGATTTCTGCAAAAATCAACTGGAGTATAGGTACACAATTTCACCAGTTAGCTTGCAGGCCTCTTTACAACCATAATGTTGGCCATAAGGAAACCATGAAGCTTCACAAATTCTTTATCCCATTGTACTTCAGTGCTTGCTATAGTATCACTATAGTGCTTGACTCCCTAAAATGCCCTTTTTGGTGTAGATTTCTTCTTGAATCCGTTCTTGGGCTTACCTAGGCTTTGTCTAGTCCTATGAAACAAATAAAAATGATTAAACTATAGAAAGGGCATCAATTTATCAAAATGTTCATGAATAGTACAAAATATATAAGTATAAAATACATACATTTAGGCGCTTATCAAACATCCCCACACTTAATTGTTAGCTTATCCTCAAGCAAACAAACATGAAGAATAGGGGCAAGAAGATAAATAGCTAAATCTATGACCTCAAGCTCAAAAGTAAAGAACTCCACAAGCACAAATGAAAAGAAATCAAGAAAGTGAGTTGTTCTAGAAGTAATCAAATAATGATAGTCTAGTTTCATCTAGAGTCCTCCTGTGAGTGTGTGTAAACTTCCTACCTAGGGATGTCCATTCACCCCACACTCAATGATAACCATCGTTAGAAATGCTAAAGACAACCTCAATAATCAATCAAGAATTCTTCAGTTCATAAGTAAAACTTTAGCCCCTATGTGAATATAAGACAGGTTCCACTAGATCAATAGAGATTTTTTTTATATTCGAGTCTGACTAATGTAGACTGTATAAAATCTTTCTAGAGGATGCACATGCTGATTAAGAAAAAGAGCCTCTCAGCTTACTCGATTATAGATCTACATATAGGCATTCATGCTTCACTACCAAAGGGATACTGTCATAGACTCTTTTTATTAAGTATAAATAAGCATGTCTCCTACTATATTACCTACTGCAACTTCACTTAATGCTAAAGAGAAAAAAATAAGAGAACCAAAAGTTTTTAAATGACCATTGAGAGTTGAATTTAACAATCTAATGCCAATATCGAGGTGATGGGTCAGCCGTAGTGTACAAAGTGAAAGTTTTTGAGATAAAGTCTAAAGGTGCACTAGAGATGAAGCAAGACTTCCATTCGAGCACAGATAACGAAGAAATCTAACAGCTATCATTCTTTCAAGCTAGGAACTTCTTAACCATGTATCATAGCTATCATAGGTAGGTCAAGCATGTATAAGTATGAAATACCCCATCCCCACACCTAGAGTCATACATTGCCCTTAATGTACATAGAATAGTAGTACATGGTTGATAAAAGCAATAAAGAATAAGGGGAGGATATAGAGATACTTCCACATTTTGTTGGTGACGAATTTGCAATATGTGTGTGAACATGGGAGTAAGTTCAATCCTTGAGGGATGGTGAGAATGAAGCTCATTTCATAATAGTCCTGCAAAGATCAACAAGCATATCTCTTCTCACCATTTTATAAGTAGGAAGCAAGCACAAAAACAAACTAAGATAAACAAAAATATGAAAACATGACTCCATGCAAGTTCTTTTCTCAATCAATATAAAGATGTCCAAATATTTATATTGCAAGTGTTTTTGGGGATTTATAAGGATACTACAAGTGTCAAAGAAATTCAAGGAAATAACCATTCAAAAGTTATTGTAGGATAGACTTGAACGAGCCATAGTTTCCCCTTGTTTTGAAGTCTGAAAATTTACAAATAATCCCTAAAAATTTAAACAAATCAAAGATAAAACAACCAAGCTAGAATTCCCAAAATTTGAAGCAATATAAGCATGCATAACCAAGGAGAAAAATTGAGTATGCTTCATAACAAAAGTTAAGGCTTCAAAACTTAAGTCGATGAAGTTCGGTGAAATAGATGGTGAAACCTCAAATAAACAACTAGATCCAAGTTGCAAGAGGTAAAAGAGGAATGAAGAGGAGGAAAAATTAAGAACAACAAAGAAAAAATGAAGGAAAACGGAGGAGAAATGAGGAAGATATGAGGAAGATATGAAGAAAATAGTGAAGAGGTAGCCCAATATAAGGGGTACCTGAGGTCCTTGCGAGCAAGCTTGCTGCCCTCTTGTGAAAGTCTTGCGGGAGCCCTTGTGGGTTAAAGATACCCTCAAGGGCTCTAAGGAAAACCTCATGGGTGGCCTTGCGAGCGCAAGGACACCCACAAGGACCTGAAAATGATGATTTCAACCAAGAACTCCCTTGCAAATTTAGCAAGTTTGATTTACAATGCTTACCACAACGAAATATGCGATGGAACGCAATCAAACAACACCAAATCAAAGGAAAAAAATTAGAAATTCAAGCACAAGCATGAATTTAGCTAAAACAAACAAGCCAACAATCTAACATTCAAATGACAATAAGAATAGAAAAATACAACAACACAACAATCTATCACACAACTAGAATACAAAAAATGCAAGAATATGAATTTAAAACTTGGGTTGTCTCACAAGAAGCATTTTTTTAATGTCATTAGCTTAATGTACTTCTTTATTACCTCATGGAGCTAGAAGTGGAATAATAATTACCAAGAAAAATAAAGCATACCTTCCGGGATGGTGCCAAGGTGGAGGTCATGCATGAATTACCTTTTGGCCTCCATGGAAGAAAGCTTGAGCTGAGCATTTTGCAATCTTAATTTGGCCAGATCCTTGGTTAGTTTGAACATCCTCCCCGCTTCCTCTTTAGCCACAGCCATAATTCCTTTGAGCAACCCACCAAGTTGCTTGGGCCTCCATGGAAAAAGGTTTGGTCTAGAATTATTCAAGCTCGGCAGGGGTGGGTCTTAGGATGGCTTCAACCTCCTACCCACATCTTCTTCCTTTACTCTTTGCAAATTACCTTTCATAAACAATAAGAAATGTTTGAGCTTCCAAGGGAATAAAATTGGTTGAGATTTTTTCAAGATTAGCATGGATGGGTCATTGGGTGGCTTAAATCCCCTACCCACATTTTTCCTCTCAACCTTGGTTCGGTGATTATAAATTGCCCATAAAATTTTCTTGGGCCTACAAGGAAAAATGTTGGTTTGGAATTTCCTAAGCTTGACATAGGTGGGTTCATCGATGGCTTTAGCCTCCTACCCACATCTTCAAACACAATTCCCGGAATTTTTTTTGCACTTGAAAATTATTGAATGATTGATGGAATGATCAATGTTCAGGCAAGTAGCTTCTTTAATTGTGATCAATTGAGTTTCTTCCACTTCCTCACATCTTTTCATTGCCATGACGTCATCCTCTTTATCTTGCTTTACCCCACCTTCCATGACACTTAGGCTTTCTTCGGCCCTTTCCTCAACTTGTTTCCCACTCCTAGAGGTGAAGACCTACAAATGCTCCATTGAATTATTTTCAGTGTTACTTGGAAGACTACCTCAGAAGCACTCAGAATTCACCCTAGCAAGTTGCCCAACTTGGTTATCAAGAGCTTGAATTGAAACTTTGACATTTCTCAATACAGTGTCAAATTTATCAAACCAGGTGTTTTTATTCTAAAATTTGCTACAACATCCTCAGTGGTGAATTTCTTCACTTGATGCTGGGGCTAAAATTGGAGGCCTTGGGGCTATGGTGGTCTTTGTTGTTGTGGATTTCCTTGGTTTGCTTTCATCGTAACAAAATTTTTTCAACTTTTTCTCAAGTGCATAGATTTTTGGGGCCAACGATTTTTCTTGAAAATCCATCTCCCTCCGTAAACAAACAAAACTAACATCAATAAGCTATCAAAGAAATCAAGAAGAATGAAAATAAATAAATATGTATAAAAAGGTTATAGGACACATACGAAGACAAATATTTACAAAAGGAAAGACAAATGGCTAGAGCAATAGACTATAGCTATTCCTAGTATCCCTTGTGCCCCCACCAATGGTGCCAAAAACTTGTTGCGAACACCCACAAGTGTATAGGGTCATTAAGTAATACCTTGTGTGTGACACAAGGGTTGTATTCCAAGGGGCCAAAGAGCTAGTATTACTTCCCTTTCATCTATTTCCTAGCCTAACACTTCAAATGATGAGCAATAATTACAACAAGAGAAAGAAGTAACTAAAATGAAATCTGGACTACTACTACACATAATTGGCATTCAAGGGAGAACCAAACACAAGAAGGGGTGATTTGGACAAGGAATCCACTTAGGGTTGTCATTCAGCTCAGAACATAGGATGATATGTTATGATGGTAGTTCGGACTAAGAGACTCCAAAAGTAGGTACTCTTGGATCTCTCAGTGATTACCCCTAATTACACAGAAGTATTGGTTGAGAATGCCTTCCAGCCAAATCCTCCTATGATTGCATTAAGTTTTGGGAAATCACTAATTAGGATCAATACTCAATACATAGGTCCAATCTTAATGGTGGGAAGGATACCAAGTACCCGAATCCCTTGGTGTACTAGTACATGTATCTCTTTAAAGCTATGTGAGTCTAATACAAGGACACCTCCCGTGCATCAATATAGAACCTAAAATTTGAACCACAGAGTTCTCATGCAATCCATAATATCAAATAACACATAGCAAGAACCACAAACTACAAGATCCCATAAAAAAAATACAATATCCAGCTATACATAAACAAAGATGATCATCCAAATTATAACAAAACAACACTAAAGTTCATCATGTCCAAACCATAAATAAGTTAGTTCCTCATGAAAGAGGAGCACTAATACAACTCCGAGGAACAAATAAACAAGAAAAATAGTATGAAATAGTCCCTCTAGCTTTAGGTCCTTTTGGATAGATGCAGATCTTGAAGGTTCACCAGAATCTCTCCTCAAATAATGCTTTGATGCCTTGGATTTTCCTCCTATCTCTTCCTCTGATGTTTTCCTCCCCCTTGGTTAAGCCTTGCACAGTAGATCGCCAGAAATAGCCCCCAAGAGAGTTGGGGTGGTGACCCAAGAGGCCGAAGATCAAAAGATGTCCCAAAACAATGCCATAACCCCTCTTTAAATTTCTTCTCAGAATAACTTCACAACTTGGCTCACGGCCGTGAGGATGCCTGCAAGCTCCTTGGGATTTCTACCAAAATTTTTGTAAAGTGCTATTGTACTTGCTAAAATAATAGGTATGTAATTTCTCCAGTTGGCTTGTGTGCTTCTTCTTGGTTGTAATGTTACCCATAAGGAAAACCCAAGGCTTCATGAAAAGTGCTTGTGTGATAAGAATATGAAGTGTTCTTTCCTTGTGTTGAGCATTACTTTTCTCGGGTTTTTACACTAATATTTGTGTTTTTATGTTACTTTCGTGCATGTAGGGTTGTGAGGCCGAGTATGAAGGAAAGAAGCCAACGTGGAGCACAATGCACCGATTTTGGAGGAAATCTTGCTAAGGTTCAAACGCGAAGACATAGGTCTGGTTCGAGATGTGGGAATGTGTGCCAACCTCCGTGTAGTCAAGCTAGTACAACTATTTGGAGGAGCACAAGGGCAGTCACATTCAAGCATTCCGACTTGTGCATATAGAACAAGATCACCACCAACATGTCCGTTATTGAAGAAGCAAAGTGATCCACGACGTAAACGTGTGGCCGTTTGCGTTACCTCGATGAAAGCATAAATTCGAGAGAGCTAGGGCTTTAGAGAGGTTTTAAGGCTCTGACATCATGCCCCGTTTAGAGGAAGGTTAGTGGGAGAGCTTTCGTCGGCACCGATCCAGCGAGGTGTATCCTAGGCCGGACAAGGGGACCCTTGCGACGGTAGAGGACTCTCTCAAGGCCATTGTCACGACTAACGATTGGGGTTTTCTATGGACGCTTTGTTTTTACATTCGATTTCATTGATTGTATCTAGCTCCATGGAGAGCTAAACCTCTAGTTGGTACTTGGTTATTTGTGAACCGTAGAATGTATTCGTTTCATTGAATCTCTTTATTATGCTTTGAATTAATTGATGTTTATTGTGAGTTCCAATCTTGTATGCTTGATTTTATGAATACTCTCCTAGAGTGACTAGGATTGAGAGTTCCTCTTGGTAAGTCTTGTGAGTGAGTGTCACAACATGAGAGTTAGACAAAGCTAGATTGGAGAGGGTTGAGAGGGTGAGTCGAGAAGTAGCGGAGCGTCCCCATTTACCTCCGGTGTGATCTATCCTACTTCCACATTCCAAGAGTTCTTTATGGGCATAGTAGAGTGAATGGGCTAAGGGATGACCTTCCGCTGGGGCTTAATAGCGAGTACAACAGAGTGAAGAGTTGAATTGATTTTAGCATCAAGGGCTTAGTTGTGGCTAGGGATCTTTCACCTGGACCAAAGGGTTAGGTCTATACATAGGAATATGGTTTATCATTTGGGATCCCTAGATCTTATTGCAATTCTATGCGAGTGTGAGATGTTGAGATTGTTCGATTTCTTCTCCGAGACATGTACAGAGTTAGGCATGGTTAACCTTAGATTTAGGACGATGTAATTAAGGATTTTCACGACTCACTATTGCATTAATTAGGAAGCATAATAGAGGTTTCTTGCACTTTAAACAATTGTCCTAGGTGGAATAATATCCGGGTACCCCATCTTTATCGATTGCCTTACCTTCTTCTTTACTTGCGCTCTCCTTCTCGTTGTTTTAACTTTTGAGAATTGAATCTTGTCACACTTATCACTATTCATCTTCCATATTAGTTAAGAAACAACTTAAGTGCCTTTATTCCCTACTCTCTGTGGATACAATACCCACTCATCTGGGATTATTACTTCGACACATGTGCACTTGCGGTTTACACGCATATTCGGACGTGTCAAGCTTTTGGCGCCGTTGCTGGGGTGTAGGCATTTAGAGATACTTCACACTTTATTTTCTTAGCTATTCATTCATTCTATTTCATATCTTCTTTTCTATCATTGTTCTGATTTCTTTTTCTTTCTTTTTGGGGGCAGCTCCAGGTTATGACCCGAGGGAATCCCTTCATACTGATTGAAGGAGATCCCGAGCTTGAACGTACACTTAAAAGAAAAGGGAAAAAACCTGTGTAAGAACAGTCTAATCTAGCTGATTTGGAAGTAGAAGAATCTGAAAACATTGCGGAATAGAATGAGCAGCAGCGGACATTATCCGATTATAGCTCAGAACTTCGAGCTGATGCTGACATTAATCCATATATTGCAGCAATCCGCACAGTTCAATGGTTTGGCTGATGAGGATCCAAACAGTTATATAGAGAACTTTCTCGAGGTGTGTTATATGATGAAGATAAATGGGGTAATGGATGATGCCATCAAGTTGAGGGCCTTCCCATTTTCCTTGAAAGGGAGAGCGAAGCAGTGCCTACACTCATTACCGAGAGCATCAATTACCACATGGGAGAAGATGGTAGAAGCTTTTCTTGGCCGTTATTTCACCCCCGGAAAATCTGCAAAGCTTAGGAATCAGATCTCATCCTTTGTACAATTGGAATTGGAGTCTCTATTTGAGACTTGGGAAAGGTTCAAGGAGCTCCTGAGAAAGTGCCCGCAACACGGATTATCGGAGTGAATGATTGTTCAAACCTTTTACAACGATCTGAATCCGAATACAAGGCAACTCTTGGATGCGGCTGTAGGAGGTACCTTAGCTAGCAAGACCCCCAGTGAGGCCCGTCAATTAATTGAAGAAATGGGGTTAAACAGCTACTAATGGAATGCTAGGGAGAAGAAAAAGGTGGTCGGTCTCCATGAGATAGATGTAGTGACTTCGTTGGCAGCTTAAGTGGAATCATTGAGTAAGAAGTTAGATCTTCTAACTTTGAACAGTGTAGCATCCGTGATTACTTGCACTGGGTGTGGTGGAGGTCATGCTCCCTCTGATTGCCCGATATCTATTGGTGATGCATCTTCGGTTGAGAATGTCGATTTTGTAGGTAATGGCATGAGGACTCAAGGGAACCCATACAGCAACACCTACAATCCGGGTTGGAAGAATCATCCCAATTTCTCATGGAGCAACCAAGGTCCACAAAAAGCCATGGGGCCACCGGGTTTCCAACAACAAGGCCCAAATGTGGAAAACAGAGTTTCAGGTTTGGAGATCCGAATAACCGATTTGGAGAAGCCCTTCACTAGGTTTGTGCAATCGTCAAATACAAGGTTTGAATCAGTTAAGGCTACACTTCGCAACCATACCGCCTCCTTACATAATCTTCAAAATCAAGTGTGGCAGATTGCGAAGTCCTTATCGGAAAGGCCACATGGAAGTTTGCTGAGTAATACCGAGATGAACCCTAGAGAGCATGTAAAGGCGATTACTTTAAGAAGTGGTTGTGAGGTCGACGGTAGGCTTGCAAGTGAGAAGCCAAATGAACACGCACCCGAGGTTATAGAGGTTGAAGAGAGAACAAGCAAAGAGAAGGAGGTGGCACCTCCACCTTTCAGGCCAAGGATCCCTTATCCCTCTAGATTGAAGAATAACCAAGGGGATGAATAGTACAAGAAGTTCCTCAGTTTGTTCAAGCAACTCCACATCAATATTTCTTTTATTGAGGTATTGGACCAAATGCCTAAGTATGCAAAATTCTTGAAAGACTTGTTGACTAATAAGAGGAAGTTAGAGAAGAGTGCTTCAGTGACCATAGATGCACTTGCTCGATGGTCTTGCAAAAGAACATGCCGAATAAGAAGAAAGACCTGGGAAGCTTCATCATTCCGTGTAATATTTTCAATCTAGGTGAAGAAATGGCATTGGTGGACTCAGGGGCTAGGATCAACATCATGCCAGACACCTTCTTTCAAAAGCTAGGCTTGGGTGAGCCTAGACCTACTCGGATGACTTTGCAACTAGCGGACTGAACGGTGAGACATCCGAGAGGTATTATCGAGGACGTTCTTGTCAAGGTAGAAAAGTACATTTTTTCTGGTTGACTTCATAGTGCTAGACGTCGATGAGGCTGCGGATGTACCCTTGATACTTGGGCGGCCATTTTTGCGGACTTCCAAGGCATTGATTGACATGGACGGTGGAGAGCTAACTTTGAGAGTTGGAGATGATAAGCTCACATACAGCCTTGCTGAAGCCATGCGGCATTCTCTTGATTTAGATGATACTTTGTATTTTCTACACACTACTAATGAGATTGTTGATGAACACATGTAGGAGATGTTCATTCCGGATCCAAACGAAGCTTGTTCGACCAAGAGGAGGACAATAAAGAGGTAATGATACGTGGTTTGATGGAAGAAGTAACATCAACCCCGGGGATCTTGAAGAAGGTGCTAAGGAAATTGAAGAGGGCTAGGAGACGCCACCGGAAATGCTCCAAGGCTATTGGAGACGTGCGTGAACCGAACAAACTGGGTGAATCATTACTAGCGGTCCCAAGCCTGACAATTCATCCCTATCCTCAAGAGATTTTGCTCATCGTGTTTCCAAGCCATGGGTAACAGGGCAACTTTCATCTATGAACCCCCGTGAGGTAAGACAATATACGTCAAGCTAAGCGATGTTAAACAAGTGCTTCTTGGGAGGCCACCCAAGTGTTTACTGTTTTCTTAATTTGGTAGTTTAGTGTTGCTTGAAAAATTTGTTGAGTGTTGATGTCTTGATTTGTATATACTTGTGTTGTGAATTTATGGTGGGTTTTGAATTGTTATCATGTGTTTCTATGTGAATTTGACGACGTTTTGGTCGGTTGAGCTATTTCTCATGTTTTTCACTGCTAAAACTTGCATATTGGGGCAGGCTCTAAGTATGTAAGCATGTTTAGAAATCTTCTGCAAAGCCTGTAGAATTTTCTAAAACATCCAGAGAAGACACACGAGCATGTGGAATTAACAAACACCTGTGGTTTTGTATTGCGAGCTCATCCAGAGAAGGCACAGGGGCGTGGACTCACCCCTGTGAACGACCATGCAATCCTCGCACGCTTGTGGGTAAATTCAGTACAGGCGTGTCAATTCCTGCAGACAATAACATATTTTCCTGAAAACACACAAGGATGTGGACTCGCCCCTATGGGCGACTTTATGAAACTCACACGGGCGTAGGTAATTTCCGCACGCCCGTCTGAATCTTTGTAGAGGAGCTCTCTTCATCCCGAGAAGAAAAAGGAGCGTGCTCTTGCCCCTGTGTGTTGGGCTTGTGAATGGCCATGCCCGTGCGGAATTTCCACACGGGCGTGTGAAACACTTAGCGATTCTTCTCAGGTGGACAGAGAAGCCACAGGGACGAGCGGCAGCCCCTGTGGGTCGGGCGCACGGGCGTGGGTATTTCTCACATGCCCATGTATTTGCTTTCAAATGCACTGAGTGTTTTCCCGAGAGCACACAGGGGCGTGCAACTGCCCCTGTGAAGCTTTCCTGTGGGGGTACATGAGTGTGTGTAATTTCCGCACGCCCGTGTGGTTGGCAGAATTCCAAGAGACGCGAGTTTTTCTTTAAAAATCTTTGTGGATTCTCTTCTTCTTCATCTTCATCTCAAATCACCCAAAAACTACTCCTGATCAACTTCCCAGCCCTTCACCGTTGTTTTGGAGGATTTTTCTTCACATTTCATGCCGATTTTCGAAGTACTATCATCTATTTTATCGGTAACCCTTCTTATCCTCTTTTCTTCACAAATACTGGGTTTGTATTTGATTGAGGATCTTGAGTTGTGCCAATTTTCATGATATAATATCGTATGCATGTTTAGGAAGTCCTTAGGGGCAGTTTTAAGTTGAATTTTTGGAGAATTGGTGCACAACCATACGGTTTTCACACCCCGCAGATCCACACGGGCGTGGGTAATTTCCACAGGCCCGTGTAGAATTCTGTAGTATGCTGATTTTGAGTTTATTTGATCATTTCTTCCTTGTTTGTAACAGGAATGGCACCGCACTCGAGGAGGCAAGAAGGCAAGCGCTCTAGGAAGCCTTCACCTGAGTTAGCACATATTGTATTCCCAAACCCTGAACATCAAGCTCTTTTCGAGCGGCTATCGGAGCTTAGGCTTGGCCAATCCTGCTTCGTGGACCTGAGTGTGCTAAGTGGGGTGACAAGGTCCCCTTGCGTATATCCCGCAAGTGCATGGGTTTATCGAAGTAATAATCCCGGGTGAGCGAGTATCGACTCCACAGGGAGTAGGGAATAAAAACACTTAATTCGCTTCTTAGCATGTGAAAGATCAGTAGTGATAATTGTGATAATGATTCAATTCTCAAAAGTAAAAGCAACAAGTAAGAGAGCACGAGAAAAGGAGGAGGTAAGGCAATCGATAAAGATGGGGTACTCGGATAATGCTCCACCTAGGATAATTGTTTCAAGTGCAAGAATGCTCTATTATGCTTCTTAATCTATGCAATGGTGAGTCGTGGAAATCCTTAATTACATAGTCCCAAATCTAAGGTCAACTATGCCTAACTCTATACATGTCCCGGAGGAGAGATTAGATAACCTCTTAACCTCGCACTCGCATAGAGATGCAATGAGCTCTAGGGATTCCAAGTGATTAATCTCTTCCTAATTATAGACCTAACTTTTTGGTCCAGGTGGAAGGTCCCTAACCACGATTAAGCCCTAGATACTAAGATCACCTCAACGCTTCACTCCGTTGAATGTGCAACTAAGCCCCAGCGGAAGTTCATAACTTAGACCATTCACTCTATTATGGCCGCAAAGAACTCGAAGAATGGAGGTAGAATCTATCACGTCTGAGGGGAAAGGGGACGCTCCTGTACCTCTTGACTCACCCTCTCAACCCTCTCCAACCTAGCTTTGTCTAACGCTCGTGGTGTGTCACTCACTCACAAGGTTCCCAAAGAGAACTCTCAACCCTAGTGTCACTCTAGGGGAAATGTTCATACAATCAAGCATTCACGGTTAGGACTCACAATAAACATCAATTAATTGAAAGCATAATAAAGAGATTCAATGAAACAAATACATCCTAGGGTTCACAAATACCCAAGTACCCACTAGGGGTTTAGCTCTCCATGGAGCTAAGTACAATCAAAGAAATAGAATGTAAAAGCAATGAATACATAGAAAACCCCTCGATGGTCATGTCGATGGTCTTGTGGAGAGTCCTCTACTCGTCACAAGTGATCCTTTATTAGGAGTGCATAGAGACCATCAAGAAAATCCAGAAACTTTGAACTACTCCTCGCGTGATCTATGAGCACCTCATAGAGCCCATGAAGACTCTTATTCTCCATGTGAACCTTACCAACTTGTCTCTCTCTTCATTCTTCTTCTTCTCCAACCGAGACTTAGCTTCCATGATTTACCTCTCCATGGCCGGGTCTAACTAAATGTTGCTCTAAATCATCTCCACAACTCCTTGGGAAGTAGATCTAGTGTTCTCCTTCAAGCTCCACTCAAGTGGTCTACATCTTTGTTGGTATGAAGCTTGTTGTGAATGAAAAATTTTCTTTTCTTTTCTTCTTGCTTTCTTGAGTTTTTGTGTAGATTGTTTCAAGCTTTTTGCTTGTATTTTGTGGTATGATCATCATGTCTTTGATTTATCTCGAATTTATGTACAAATGTTTTCGAATTCATGATGAGGGGAAACTCTTACAAATTGAATAGTACCCATACGGGCTCCTTATGCCCGTATGGATCCTATTCACCCCATTTTCTTCATGTTTTATCCATTTTCATGCCACATTATGCACTCTATTGGATTCCTCTATGCTTGATTGGGTTTTTCATGATTTGTAGGAATGATGAGGATGAAGAAATTGGCAACAACCATGGAAATATGTTTACACCACATGAGTGACCACATTTTTGGATAAGAATACCATAGAACAAGATGTCATTTTGTGATGAGAAACCTAATTTGAAAGACAAGGGCTAGCATGGACACTTTGTTTTATTGTTTAGCTTTTATTTTTTCTAGTTTTTGTCTTAGTGTTTGCATGATTACTCCCCATCTCATTTTTGTAAATTTTTGCGGAATGATGGTGTCACTTTCATGCCTTTCAGGGCATTAAGGGAGCTTGGTGAGCCCTTCTTCCATTTGGTGGAAGCCTGACCCGATATGTATAGCTCGCCATACTTTGTGTTCGGGTCACTCCTTCATTTGCACAAGAATAACCGGGGAAGTTTGTTTTCACCCTCCTCTATTGTTTTCATTGCATATATTACCATGCTTTTCATGATTAGTGTACATTGGGGACAATGTACAACACTAGGTGTGGGGATGGGTGTATTATATGTATTAGGGTGATTGTTTACATGCTAGTGTACCCATGATGGTTTGTTCATTATTGTAAGACTCTTATAGCATGGATTAATGATTGATTTGAGTTACATATTTGTTATTGTACTCTATTGAATCCTGTTTCACCTCTAGTATTGTCTTGTGCACTGAATCTTGTGTTGATGCCCTAGGAATAGCCAACATGACTACTCTATCTCTCTTGATTGCTTAACACACAACTTTGAGTATTTGGTCTTAGAGTGTTAAGTTCTTTCATTCAATGAACTCTTAAGAACTTCTCAGTCTTGCTGAGCTAGCCCTAGTTTTGTGGCATGTAGAGTAGTCTGAAGACATGATCTAGGATGAATGTGAAAAAAAAAATGAGTCAATGTTAGTATTCCTCTGCTAATGAAGCATGAATGCGTCTATGTAGACTGTAATTGAGTAGTTGGTGGCTCTTGTGCCTAACCAGCATGTGCACCCTCCAGAAAGATTTTTGGTGCAGTCTATGTTAGTCGGACTCGAAAAAGAAAGAAAAATGAAATGAAATGAAAATAAAAACCCTAGTGATCTTTTTGGCTACCTACTAGAGGTTTTGAGAAGAATAGGGAGTCAGTTCAAGTTTAGAGCTTAGAAGGATCTTATTTGTTCATTGGAGTAGCACTTAGCATTTTAAGACTTAGTACTCTTACTTGTGGAGTGATTAGCATCTATAGCTGTATTGATTGAAGTCAGTAGGCTAGACTAGTTAAGGGTAGATGAAATACGAGATTCACACACGTGGCACAAACATATAAGAGGTGAGATAGGATCTTTCTTTTGTGCTTAATGTTTGTAACTCATTATCTGTTATCATTTTCCAATGCTTGTAGAGTCTTGTATTTATTGAGCCGGAGATAATACATTTAGCCACTTATCTTTATTTTTGTTTTTCATGATGTGTTTGCTTGGGGACAAGCAAATGCTTAGGTGTGGGGATATTTGATAAGTGTCTAAATGCACTTATTTCTGTATATGTATTTGTCACTTCTAGCATGTATTTTTACTAGAATTGATGCCCGTTTTGTGCTTAATAGTGTATATTTGCTTTGCATGGCATGGGAACGCCATGGAGGACACGAAGATATAATTTGGGCGAAAAGGAGAAGAAAACCAGGTCACAGTACTGTAGTGTATTCCTTGTAGCAAAAGTTGTAGCAGTGGCACTGTAGCATAGACACTGCAGCAAGATTACTGTAGCTGTCACTGTAGCACCTCGAGAGTTTTGAATCAGGGATCTAATCATGGCATACGGCCTCAATGCTGCCCAGTATGGAGCCCGGGATGATCATTGTAGCTATAATAGAAGATATCTACTTGATGGAGTTTGCCTACCCAAAATAGTGTCAATGTGAAGGCCATAGCGAGTGGCATAGCACTCAGGATGGTGGCCATAGGCAGTGGTATGGCACTCTGGATGGAGGCCATGAAGGGGGTATGATGAGTGGTATATAGAGGGATTTTGGAGAGAGATTGAGGGACTTTTTGGCTGGGATTTTGGAGAGCGGAGGGCAGACTTTTGGAGACGCTTGATAGCCAACACTTGGGAAGAAGAGGAGAAAGGAAGAGATCATTTTTTAAATAGTGCTTTGGCTTGAGGCTTGGTAAGATCAAGGGCTAGATCTCAAGGGGAAAGCTTCATCATCAAAGGAGGAGGAGTATCCGGCTTTCTTTGGGCTTGAAGAAGCATCATTCGGCCGGCATTGTCCTTCTTCATCATCATTCGGACTAGGGAGTGTCATTTATGCATTCACTTCTTGTTTTTGTTGAGATCGATATATTTGTTTGTATGATGGCACACTAGACCCCCAAGGCCACCGGATGTAGTTGAACCTTGGGGGTTCATCATGTATTGTGGATGCTACACTTTTACTTTGGAATGCATTGGTGTGATTTATGGTTTGGCTCATTGTTCTTCATGTCTAGAACTATGAAATGGAGAGATCCTTAGTTCTTTGTTGAGTTGTACATGTAGATGTGACCTACTCACATGTACTAGATCCTTAATGAGCTAAAAGGGGTTTAATCGTATCGACATACCGAGAAATTGGATGTTGGTAGCCTCTCCGACTTTTAAGGGTAGATTTAGGTTGAGTGTGTCCTTAGCGCGTGATCCTCCTTTACTTAACACAATCATAGGAATGTGATTAGGGAGAGATCCTTGTCATCATTCGTATGGGATTAGGGTTTAATCGCCGAGAGATTGGGGTTGAGCTAATTTTGGGATCCATCGGTCTAAATCACCTTTGCTATTTTGTTCTTGTGCATCCATATGTCATGATGACCACTCATCGGCATCCTCATCCCTAGGCCTATTCTTATCATCATTGCTCTTGTGATTTTCTTGCTTGTCTTGGAATTACTATACTTGTGTTTATTTACCTTCTTGCTTGTATTAGAGTAGTATGCCATGCTTAAGTTTTAAGGTTAGAAAGTAAGTGATGGAGGAGTAATAGGAGCTCTTTAGCCCCGTGGAATACGACCCCTGTGTCACTCACAGGGTATTACTTGGCAACCCCGTACACTTGTGATGAGTGTCCCGCAAGTGCACGGGGTCGTCAAGTAATACCTCTCGTGCGAGCATGAGAGGGTCGTATTCCCTAGGCCCAAGGAGCTACCCTTACTTCCTTTTTACTCGTTGTCTAACCTACAAATCGCTTGATGCTTAATGCTACTAATAAAAATAAAACTAAGCAAGTAATTGTGAAAATACCGATTAAGAGAGTGAAATTCAAGAAGTGAGGGAGGTCACGGATGTGGATCCCCCCGGGGTTACTAAGGGTTAGAAGAATGCTAGAAGTGCTAAGCACGTGGTGGTTCAGGCCAAGAGAGATCCAAAGATAGATCATCCCGATGGTCACGGTAATGGTCCCTAATCCCATACGAGTATTGGTACGGAATCTCTTCCGTCCAAATCCTCCTACGATTGCAATTCACACAGGGAAATCTCTAATTAGGGCCGATACTCAACCTAGGTCCAGCCCTAATGGTTGGAGGGGTATGAGACACCCGATGGTCACGGCGTGCTCATACAAACATCCCCATTAAGCAAGGTTTGTCTAGTACAAGTGCGATGGTCACGCACCGAGTATAACCTAGAAGTTGAAATACAGAGTTCTCATGCAAGATCAACACAAAAAAAGTACACCAAGCTTAAACCATGAACAAACCACATGCATTAAGCGAATCAAAGCATTCAACAACACAAGTTCACCCCAAGGTTCACCGACATCCGGTGACCTTGGGGTTTAGCCGTCCATATAAGAAACTACACAAGATAGGCTCATGAAAACAACTAACAAATGCATATAAAAACTCCCTCAAACAATGAGAATAAGAGGAGGAAGAGGAAGGCCGCGGATGTCTTCCACGAACGCCGCAATAAGGGCGGCTTCCCACGTCGTCTCCAAGCTTCTCAAAGGTGGAATCGATGAAGATCTTGCCCAATGACGCTTCTCCCCTTGATTTGCCCTCTCTAGATCGTCGGATTTGGCCTCAATTAGCTCCGGTGAAGTTGCCGCCACCGAGAGCCTCCAATATGGTAAGGAGATATGATGATGGAGAAGGAAGAAGAGGTCCCCCCAAAACAAGCCCTAGCTTTACATAAAAATCATCTGCCCCGAGTCACGCGGCCTGCGCGCGGGCCGCGTCGCGCCCGCGTGGCTCACTGTCCTTCCGCTCGCAAAAACCCGGGTCGGTGCTACAGTACCAACTATAGTATTTCCGCTACAGTGAATCGTCTACAGTACCTGGCTCGGAATTCTCCAGCGGCCCACGCGGGCGGTGCTGTGGCAGCCGAGTGCTCGCGAGGTTCACGACCTAATCCAAGTAGGGCCCCGGGTTCCTTGCTACAAAAAAACGCATAGCAGTGTTTTTGGCTTCAAGAACATGATTTTTTTGGTCTTGATTTCACCACAATTGCGTTCTCGAGCACAATTAAGCTTCTTTGAGGCCCTGCAACAAGAAAAATAACCAATTTAAGCGAAAAAACGAGCATCGATTAATCTAAAAATAGCATGCAAGCATATACAAAACCAACATATAAATACATACATTTAGGCTCTTATCAAACATCCCCACACTGAGTTTTTGCTTGCCCTCAAGCAAACAAAAACATGAATAACATGAGGATAGCGATAAAAGACTAAATGTATGACCTCAAGCTCAAGAGTAGAGGACTCCACTAGCACGAATAAAATGAGATCAAGATAATGAGCTGCAATTGATCAACACATCCGAGATAGTTCTATCCCAAGTAAGTGCTCCCGTGTGAGTGTGTGCAAACTTTATTCCTTGCTTTTCCTGATCACTCCACGTTTCATGGCTACAGGTGTTAGAGTTGCTAAAAACACTCTCAATGATCAACCAAAAAGTCTTTTCGGTCCTCGAGTAGGGAACCTTAGGGTTCTAAGCGAATGCATGAGAGGGTTCAGGCGATCAATCAATTTTTAGTCCGCCTAACGTAGACTTGCACAAAATCTTTCCGATGGATGCACATGCTGATTAGGCACAAGAGCCACCCAACTTACTCGATTACAAGCTACATAGACGCATTCATGCTACACGAGCGGAGGAATACTTGACATAGACTTTTTATACAAATGCATACAAGTCTTAGTCTATGTCTCCTAACCTTCTTCATGCAAAAACTTCACTTACGACTAAAAAGCAAAAAAATACATGAGTGCCAAGAGCTCTTAGGTGATCATTGAATGTAGAGTTTAACAACCCTAACATCTTAAGTCATAACAATGGGCTAGTCGGAATGAACAAGGTAGAAGCGTGTGCTAGACAATTTTACCGAAAAGCACAAAAAGTAGGAATAGAACTTCATTTCACAAATCATAGCAAAAAAATAGCAACTCATATCTATCCTCCTTTCAGCTAGGAAGT
Organism: Dioscorea cayenensis subsp. rotundata; assembly: GCF_009730915.1. Lineage (NCBI taxonomy): Eukaryota > Viridiplantae > Streptophyta > Magnoliopsida > Dioscoreales > Dioscoreaceae > Dioscorea > Dioscorea cayenensis. The sequence goes on from NC_052482.1 coordinate 6,268,939, forward strand.
CCTTAACATTAGATCAAAGCTATCATTGGTTGACAAGCATGCAAAGGTATAAAATACCCCATCCCCACACCTAGAGTCGTACATTGCCCTCAATGTACAATAATCAGCAGTACATGGTGGGGAACAAAAATATGTAAAGATAAATTGCAAGAGAAGGGTAAAAAGAGACTGCCCCATTTCGATGTAGAATAGTGTAACATCTCGGCATTCAAAAAGAAGAGGATCCAGCTCTCTCAGTCTTCAGGACAGGTTTTTGTAGGTGCAGCCGGTGCTATAGAAGTGGTGGTTCCAAAGGAGGTACCGGCAGAAAATGAAGATCGGCGAATGAATGAGAGAACCTCGCTCATATCCCTTGTCAGCTGACCAAGAATGATCATGGCCTCTTGATGTCCACGTCGGAGGGACTGAATCTCACTCTGAATTTCTTGTAGGCGAAGCTCAACCGATGCATCATCCCTAGGCTCTGGCTCGGACTGTGATGGGGGGTCGACGACGCGTTCTCCCATAACTGAATGACGAATGAGGGTATATCCATCACGACGCTGGTCTACTAGCCCCATGGCGCATAATGTGGCCAACCCAAGAGGTGTAGTGCCACCAACAACCTGCATGCCCGCAATGCGTGCAATCAAGCCCATACCTCGCATTAGGCGCGTAACATACGGTCCAGCAAAGATAGCCCCGAGGCGTGCATAAGTCCGTTGACGGACAAGCAGGTCAGCAAAAAGACGTCCTAGGTTGATTGGGTACCGCTCGGTCGTACTATACAGCATAAGTAGGTTAGCACGTGTGATTTCCCCGGTACTATCATTTCCCCTGTATGTAGCGGTGCTCACGTTTAAGTAGGCGAGATGCCTTCTTGGACTCATTGGATCTAAATCCCGAAATCAGGTTCCAGAATCGGGTGTGAGTCATCCGGGCTGGAAAATCTATAGGGAGCTCGCGGGAGGAGGATAGATTGGTGAATTCTTTGTTATACAGACCCAGGTAAAGCCCAAACTGTAGATCGCTCATAGTGCGCGTAACACCGAGTGCACGAAAAGTGACCCCATGCGGCCGGACAACCTCAATAGTGATCAACACTTCCAATGTAATCTCACGGTAGGCCACTTCTTCAATTGCAAACACTTTGTCCCACCCATTGTGGGAGATCAGACTCAATACCTTGTTGGCCAGACCTATAGTTTCGAGGTCGCCCCACTCAATGGTTCGAGTAATGCCAAACGGTTTAGTTTTCAAATTTATATACCAAGCCTGATGTTGTGGTTGTGTGAAGTGAAGGTCACCGGTAGGTACATCATCATGTCTAGGCCTTTTATAAGCAACTCTCTTGTTCGGCATCCCTACAAGACCATAAGTGCACCATCAAACCAAAAATCCATGAAAACAATGCCTAATGAAGTTAAAATGCTGAAATTCAGGCATTGCTACAGTAATTTCGGGAAAGTCTTTGCAAGAGTCTCTCTTGTAAAAGTAGCAATCAAAATTTACAAACTTTAAATTCAAGCTAGAAGTTTACAAGAAGGATTCAAACACATTCCACAAAGTGTTCAGCCCATTCAACCAAAAAAATCCATGGATTAAGTGTGAAATGAAGCTTGCCTCAAGTTAGGGCATGAAATACCTTGGTGAGTAGATCCAGCAAGAAAGTCGGTAAAACTCTAAATAAATGGTGGGATTTGGGTTACAAAGGGGAGGAGAGAAGATTAGAGGAGAAAAAATGAAGAAAAACGGTGCAAAAATGAGGGGAATCGGAGGAGAAATGAGAGAGAACTCAAGAAAACAAGATGAAGATGAATAGTGGCCAGAAGGAGTGAAGGGGCAGTCATTTAAGGCATTTCCTGCATAGTACGAGAGTACTGCGTGGGCGCACAGTGCCCGCGAGTACCTGGACGTGCGCAGCCAGCAAGCCGCACGGGGTGCACGTGGCCCGCGTAGCGCTCAGGCTGGCGCGCGGGCACCCGCGAGGGGTTGGGATCCAATGACAATGGCCTACGCGGGCCGCACGCGGCCCGCGCAAACCTGGAAACTCACAAAAAATAACAATGTCCCCCTTTCAACCTCAAAAACAATTCAAATACAACGTTCCACTCACTGAATTGAACATGAAACACAACCACAAAGCACCTAACAAAGATAGACTAAAAGAGAGCAAGGATTATCATCAAACCAATAAACAAACACACAAACACAAATCACAAAATAACAAACACAAGAACAAAATTCAAGAATACGAAAAAATAAAGAACAACGAAAATAAAACCTTGGGTTGCCTCCCAAGAAGCGCTTTGTTTAACGTCGTTAGCTCGACGTACCTTACCTCGTGCTCAAGGTGGATCAAAAGAAGTTGAGTTACCTCCAATTCCAAGAGATGTGTTCCATGATAAATATGGTTTCAACCGATGACCGTTTACCTTGAATGTACCCTTTTCAGGGTGGGTGATCTCAACGATGCCATGGGCGAAGACTCGGGAGATGGTGAATGGTCCATGCCACCTTGACCTCAATTTTCCTGGAAAGATCTTCCATCTCGAATTAAAGAGTAATACCTGATCACCTTCCTTGAAATGTTTTCCCTGTTTGATATGTCGATCATGGTATTCCTAGATTTTTTTCTTATATTGGATGGAGTTATCGTATGCTATCGTGCGCCACTCATCTAATTCGCTTAGTTGAAATTTCCTTTTATGGCCGGCTAATTGCGGGTCAAAGTTTAGTTGTTTGATGGCCCAATACGCCCTGTGCTCTAGTTCAACCGGTAGATGACAAGCCTTCCCATAGATTAATCTGTATGGGGTCGCTCTGAGTGGCGTCTTATATACTGTCCTATACGCCCAGAGGGCATCATCAAGGTGATTGGCCCAATCATTCCTGTGTTGTCCTATTGATTTTTCCAAGATCCGTTTTAGTTCACGGTTTGACACCTCAACTTGGCCACTCGTTTGAGGGTGATATGCTGTTGCCACTTGGTGAGGCACTCCATAACGCTTCAAAGTGTTTGTGAACTGAGAATTACAAAAATGCGTGCCCCTGTCACTTATGATTGTTCTTGGTGTACCAAACCTAGAGAATAACTTTTTCAGGAATTTAACCACGCCCCTAGCATCACTCGTGGGAAGTGCTTGTGCTTCTACCCATCTAGAGACATAATCCACCGCAACCAAGATAAATTTGTTCCCATGGGAACTGGGGAACGGACCCATAAAATCAATCCCCCAAACATTGAACACCTCACAAGCTTGGTTCCAAGTCTGCGGCAATTCATCTTTTCTCGAAAGGTTACCCATCCTTTGACACTTGTCACAATGTTGTACAAAATATCGTGTGTCCTCGAAACATAGAAGGCCAATAAAACCCTCGCGATCCAAAAACCTTTTTTTGGTTGTTCGATTTGAATCTGTAATGCCCCCCGTGGGGCCTGTATGGCAATGACTCAAAATAGCATAACCCTCCGACCGTGAGACACATCTTCTTAGAACTTGGTCAGCACAAATTTTAAACAAGCAAGGATCTTCCCAAATATAATGTTTCGAGATCGGCATAGAACTTCTTCCTCTCGTTGATACGTTAGCTGATCTGGACGTGTCCTTGCGGCTAAATAATTTTGCAAAAATCGGCAAAACCGGGGGTTTCATCTTCACTTACGACTTGGATGCAAAAATAAGTGTTCATCGGAAATACATCATTTATTTCTTTTCTTCTCCCTGGGTACCCACTTGATGGTCCTCCAGGCGAGATAAGTGGTCGCTAGCCTAGGGTTCTCGACCCGCGTTTGTCTTTTATTTCCAGGTCAAACTCTTGGAGCAGTAGTACCCAGCGAATTAGACAAGGCTTTGCATCAAGCTTATTCAGAAGATATTTGAGTGTAGAATGGTCCGTAAATACAATCACCTTAGACAGTATTAGATATGAGCGAAATTTGTCAAATGCAAAGACCACTGCAAGCATTTCTTTCTCGGTAGTTGTGTTGTTTTCTTGTGCGTCATTCAAAGTCTTGCTGGCATAATAGATAGGGTGAAAATGACCATCCCTTCGCTGACCAAGCACTGCACCAACCGCAAAGTCACTGGCATCACACATTAACTCGAATGGCAAATTCCAGTCGGAAGATACCATTATTGGGGCCACAATGAGTTTCTTCTTTAGAGTGAGAAAAACAGCCATGCACTGCTCATTAAACTCGAACGGGGTGTCTTTTTCTAGGAGCTTGGTTAGGGTTGGGCAATTGCTGAAAAATCTTTAACAAATCTTCTATAAAACCCAGCGTGACCAAGGAAACTCCTGATAGCCTTGACTGAAGAGGGGGGTGGAAGTTTCTCGATGGTAGCAATTTTGGCTTTGTCCACCTCTATTCCCCGTTGTGATATCTTGTGACCGAGCACAATGCCTTCTCTAACCATAAAATGACATTTTTCCCAGCTAAGGACCAAATTGGTTTCCTCACACCTGGCTAAAACCTTCTCCAAATTCCTAAGGCAAAGCTCAAAAGTATCACCGAAAACCGAAAAGTCATCCATGAAGACTTCCATGATGTCTTCCACCATGTCCTCAAACATGACCATCATGCATCTTTGAAAAGTGGTCGGGGCATTGCATAGTCCGAATGGCATACGTTGGTAGGCAAATGTACCATAGGGGCATGTGAACGTGGTCTTCTCCTGGTCTTCTGGGGCGATGGGGATTTGAAAATACGCTGATAGCCCATCTAGAAAACAATAATAAGCATGCCCTGCCAACCGTTCAAGCATCTGATCAATGAAGGGTAGCGGGAAATGGTCTTTCCGTGTGGCGTCATTAAGCTTCCTGTAGTCAATACATACCCTCCATCCTGTGATAGTTCTAGTGGGGACAACCTCATTTTTCTCGTTGGTGACTACCGTCATTCCCCCTTTTTTTTGGTATAACTTGTACTGGGCTCACCCATTTGCTGTCAGAAATAGGGTAGATGATGCCTGCATCAAGGAGCTTGATTACCTCATTTCGAACTACCTCCTTCATGTTATGGTTGAGTCTTCTTTGGGGTATTGCCACTGGCCTGTGATTGTCCTCCATCAGAATCTTATGCGTACAGAAAGACTGGCTAATCCCCTTACTATCTGAAATTTTCTAAGCAATTGCCCTTTTGTGAGCCTTCAGTACACTTAAGAGCTTATCTTTCTACACAGGTGTCAGGTCTGAGGCTATGATGACGGGGAGTTTAGATTCTTCTGCCAAAAATGCATACTCTAAGTGCTCAGGTAACGGTTTCAACTCTAACTCTGGTGGTTCCTCTATTGATGATTTCAGTCTTCCATACTTTCCAAAATCCATATGCTCGGAAATTCTACTCTCTTCTCCCGGAAGAATCACCACTATCCGTGACCGTCCTCAATAGCATAAGCTTCCTCCAAATCTGACGATTCTGAATCACTTCCCTTGGGTGGATCGGTTTCACTAAGGTTGTGGGATTCTGGTCGTTCCCAATCCTCCTTATCATGCTGAACTACTCGTACGGCTCCATTAAGCATGTTCTCTGGTTCAACTTGTATAGGAGATGATTTATACGTTTCCATTGGAGGTGCCTCTTCTCCTTCCATATACTGCGTGAAAATTCTTGCACACTTTGCTCTCCCAACCCTAGAGTGCTCGGTGCATTGCAAAACTGAGCCTTCCACCAATCATAGGCTATAGGGGCTATCGGATAATTCCACAAATTCGCTTTGCAAAAAAATGTCCGCTCGAGCAACAAGGGTCGTTTGTTTTCGCAAAGGGAGATAGCCAAGACCAAAATGAGGTGTATCCATAAGTGAAATGGAAAAACAAGGAAATAGTTATAGAAGGTCTAAAGAGAATTTTGAAACAGGCCACGGTAATTACATAGAGAGAGATAGAAAACGAGAAGATAAAATAAACAATGGTTAAATCAACAAGCTACGAGTTTTCCGAGTATTCCTTGTGGGTCCCCGGCAACGGCGCCAAAAACTTGATGAGTGTCCCGCAAGTGCACGGGGTCGTCAAGTAATACCTCTCGTGTGAGCACGAGAGGGTCGTATTCCCTAGGCCCAAGGAGCTACCCTTACTTCCTTTTTACTCGTTGTCTAACCTACAAATCGCTTGATGCTTAATGCTACTAATAAAAATAAAACTAAGCAAGTAATTGTGAAAAGACCGATTAAGAGAGTGAAATTCAAGAAGTGAGGGAGGTCACGGATGTGGATCCCCCCGGGGTTACTAAGGGTTAGAAGAATGCTAGAAGTGCTAAGCACGTGGTGGTTCAGGCCAAGAGAGATCCAAAGATAGATCATCCCGATGGTCACGGTAATGGTCCCTAATCCCATACGAGTATTGGTACGGAATCTCTTCCGTCCAAATCCTCCTACGATTGCAATTCACACAGGGAAATCTCTAATTAGGGCCGATACTCAACCTAGGTCCAGCCCTAATGGTTGGAGGGGTATGAGACACCCGATGGTCACGGCGTGCTCATACAAACATCCCCATTAAGCAAGGTGTGTCTAGTACAAGTGCGATGGTCACACACCGAGTACAACCTAGAAGTTGAAATACAGAGTTCTCATGCAAGATTAACACAAAAAAAGTACACCAAGCTTAAACCATGAACAAACCACATGCATTAAGCGAATCAAAGCATTCAATAACACAAGTTCACCGCAAGGTTCACTGACATCCGGTGACCTTGGAGTTTAGCCGTCCATATAAGAAACTACACAAGATAGGCTCATGAAAACAACTAACAAATGCATATAAAAACTTCCTCAAACAATGAGAACAAGAGGAGGAAAAGGAAGGCCGCGTATGTCTTCCACGAACGCCGCAATAAGGGCGGCTTCCCACGTCGTCTCCAAGCTTCTCAAAGGTGGAATCGATGAAGATCTTGCCCAATGACGCTTCTCCCCTTGATTTCCCCTCTCTAGATCGTCGGATTTGGTCTCAATTAGCTCCGGTGAAGTTGCCGCCACCGAGAGCCTCCAATATGGGAAGGAGATATGATGATGGAGAAGGAAGAAGAGGTACCCCCAAAACAAGCACTAGCTTTACATAAAAATCATCTGCCCCGAGTCACGCGGCCTACGCGTGGGCCGCGTCGTGCCCGCGTGGCTCACTATCCTTCCGCTCGCAAAAACCCGGGTCGGTGCTACAGTGCTCAGCTACATTGCCCAACTACAGTGTTTTCGCTACAGTGAATCATCTACAGTACTGGCTCGGAATTCTCCAGCGGCCCACGCGGGTGGTGCGCGGGTGCGCAGTGCTCGCGAGGTTCACAGCCTAATCCAAGTAGGGCCCCGGTTCCTTGCTACAAAAACCGCAACAGTGTTTTTGGCTTCAAGAACATGATTTTTGGTGCTGATTTCACCACAATTGCGTTCTCGAGCACAATTAAGCTTCTTTGAGGCCTGCAACAAGAAAATAACCAATTTAACCGAAAAACGAGCACTGATTAATCTAAAATAGCATGCAAGCATATACAAAACCAACATATAAATACATACATTTAGGCTCTTATCAACTTGCGGGTGAGCATATCAGCTGAGCTACAGATCCATAGTTGCTGAGGTGATAACACTAGTACTCTAAGCCGGCAGAGTCTGCTTTATCTGTATTCCATGGCTAGGTTTGTGCCTATTCATCTGGGGCACATTGTGGCGTATTATATGCGATACCAGGGCCAGAATGGGAGAGTAGGAGTATTATTTGTTGGTCCCTACATTACTAGACTTATTCTTGGGATAGGTCTCGGTGATGCTCTTCATGATACCGATCCAACAGTTATTCCCTCTCCTCTTGGACTCGATACTCTCAGGATGATGGGAGTGGTGCACAGATATGGGCCTAAAGCTTACATTTTAGCCACTACCACCACTGAGAGCGCCGGTGACGGTAGGGGTGCCCAGGTATCCTTTCAAGAGCCTATGATCATATTGAGAGGCTCGAGAGCACTGTGAGTGTATTGCAGTCTGAGATCATCGAGATGCGGTCAATACAGTTAGCACAGTATGTCAATATGATGGCCCACTTCGACTTCTTACGATAGCTATTGAGAGGCAGACCCCCAACTCCTCTAGCACCTTTTTCACCACCTCCACCAGCACCCTTTGATCTAGCAGCAGCAGCAGAGGATCCAGAGTGCGACATCCACAATTGATTTTATTTTCCTTGTCTTTTATTTCCGCATTTTATTTTGGACTTATATACTCAGAAAGGACTTTCCTTCTTCGTCTATTTTGTATCTTGAGTTGTATTCATTGTCTTATCTTTTTTATACTCGAGATATTTTTGTTTTTATTGAGCTTCACTGAACCCCCTTGTGTATGCACGCAGATGGTCTTGTCATCATGAGAAGTGAGACTTTATCATGGGCACGGCCAAGGTGTTTCGGCACTTGACCGTGTGAGCTTCACAACCCGTTGGAACAATGCTCGCAAGGACTTAGCTCTATCAAATGCAACCCTAGGAGTCAGGGGAGTATTGTTTAGATTGCTTCTCCCACATCTGAATCCAATTGAGTTACATTATGAATGAGCTTGCATGTGTACATTGGGGACAGTGTATAACTTAAGTGGGGGGGGGGAGTTTCATAGTGCACGCATCTCTTTTATACTACTTTTGATTGATATACATGCTCACATAGCCAATGACGGTTCACCTTAGTTGCATTGATTGTATTATTGAGTTTAGGAATATTTTTAACATTGAATGTTTTCATGCTCTAGGTTTTGCTTGAACTTCTAGGAATTTTTGCCCGATTGACACTTGTTGCACTACTCACTCTTTGAACCCTGTTGGAAACTCATGTTTGATGTATAAGGGACTAATTTTAGTTATTTCTTGTGTTAATATTGAAAAAAAAAATTAAAAGAAAGAACAAAACACTTTTGTTGTTTAGTTGTGCTTGTTGGGTGGAAAGAGCTACCATCTATGATGTATGAAGCTACTCTCATAAGTCGGATACTAGTTATGCCCTAATGAGAGAAAGAGCTATCTCATGGGATGTGTGCAACCTACCAACCTAGTAAAAAGAGTTACCAACTCGAAAGTGTGAAAGCCACCACCTTAGTGGCCCCTTTGGAAAGGACTACCTTAGAGGATGTGTGAAGCTACTACCCTTTTTGAATTTTTGTTACCTTTTGTATATAAATAAGTCCCTTATACGTAGAACTTTGAGGAGTATACTTTGGGTCGACTTGAGTGAGCTCACACACTTACACGATTTCGGGTTTGTCGCCTTTTTGATTCAAGTTTTTAGCTAGAACATTGATTTTTCGTATTTAGTGTTGAAATTTTCCGTATTTATAGAATGCACTCTTTGTATGCTTTGGTGAACATAAGGCCAAGCTCTTCCAATATTTCATTCATCTATGCTTTAATGTTTTAATTTTTGCTTGAGGACAAGCAAAAGCTTAAGTGTGGGGGAGTTTGATAAGTTCTTGTGTGATAAGAATACGAAGTGTTCTTTCTTTGTGTTGAGCATTACTTTTCTCGGGTTTTAACACTAATATGTGTGTATTTATGTTACTTTCATGCAGGTGGGGTTGTGAGGCCAAGTATGAAAAAAAGAAGCCAATGTGGGTCGTAATGCACCAATTTGGAGGAAATCTTGCTAAGGTTCAAACGCGAAGACATAGGTTGGGTTCGAGATGCAGGAATGTGTGACAACCTCCGTGTAGTCAAGCTAGTACAACTATTTGGAGGGGCACAAGGGCAGTCACATTCAAGCATTCCAACTTGTGCATATAGAACAAGATCTCCACCAACATGTCCGTTATTGAAGAAGCAAAGCGATCCCCGACGTAAACGTGTACCCGTTTGCGTTACCTTGATGAAAGTATGGATTGGGGAGTATTTCGGGCCGGTACTGTAGTGGGGTACGGTAGCAAAAACTATACCAAGAATACTGTACCATTACAGTTCACAGACAGCTGAGAAAATAGGAAAACAGAGAATCCACACAGGCGTGTGGAAATTCCACACACTCGTGTGAAAAATCCATAAGGGCGCCCACACGGGCATGTGAAATCCCGATTCCAACCCTTTAAAAGCCGATTTCAGCACCGATTTCAGGATTCTTTTCTCCATCTTTTCCCCAACTTGAGAGAGTGTTGTGGCTAGGGTTTTGATAGGTATTGGCTAGGGCTTTATATAGGTTCTACGGCTATGACATTGTGAGCCGTTTGGAGGAGGGTTAGTGGGAGAGCTTTCGTCCGCACCGATCCGGCGAGGTGTATCATAGGCCGAACAAAGGGACCCTTGCGACGAGTAGTGGACTCTCCATAAGACCATCATCACAACTAACGAGGGGGTTTTCTATAGATGCTTTGTTTTTACATTTGATTTCATTGATTGTATCTAGCTCCATGCAGAGCTAAACCTCTAGTGGGTACTTGGGTAATTGTGAACCCTAGGATGTATTCGTTTCATTGAATCTCTATATTATGCTTTCAATTAATTGATGTTTACTGTGAGTTCCAATCTTGTATGCTTGATTGTATGAATACTCCCCTAGAGTGACACTAGGGTTAAGAGTTCTTCTTTTCAAGTCTTGTGAGTGAGTGACACACCATGAGAGTTAGACAAAGCTTGATTGGAGAGGGTTGAGAGGGTGAGTCGAGAGATAGCGGAGCGTTCCCTTTCCCCTCCAGTGTGATCTATCCTACCACCCCGTTCCAAGAGTTCTTTGTGGCCATAGTAGAGTGAATGGGCAAAGGGATGACCTTCGGCTGGGGCTTAGTTACGAGAGCAACGGAGTGAAGCGTTGAAGTGATTTTGGCATCTAGGGCTTAGCTGTGGCTACGGATCTTTCACCTGAACCAAAGAGTTAGGTCTATACATAGGAATAGGGTTTATCATTTGGGATGCCTAGAGCCCATTGCAATTCTATACGAGTGCGAGGTGTTGTGATTGTTCGATTTCTCCTCCGGGATATGTATAGAGTTAGGCATGGTTAACCTTAGATTTGGGCCTATACAATTAAGGATTTCCACGACTCACTATTGCATTAATTAGGAAGCATAATAAAGCTTTCTTGCACTTGAAATGATTATCCTAAGTGGAACAATATCCGGGTACCTCATCTTTATCGATTGTCTTACCTTCTCCTTTAATTGCGCTCTCCTTCTCGTTGTTTTATCTTTTGAGAATTGAATCTTGTCACACTTATCATTATTCGTCTTCCACATTAGTTAAGAAACAACTTAAGTTCCTTTATTCCCTACTCTCTGTGGATACGATACCCACTCATCTGGGATTATTAGTTCGATACCCGTGCACTTGCGGTTTACATGCATATTCGTATGTGTCACTTGTTGACCAACAAAAGGAAGTTAGAGGAGAGTGCTTCAGTGATTTTAGATGCATCTTGCTCGGCGGTTTTGCAAAAGAACATGCTGAATAAGAAGAAAGACCCAGACGCTTCATCATTCCGTGTAATATTGGCAATTTAGGTGAAGAAATGGCATTGGCGGACTCAAGGGCTAGTATCAACGTCATACCATACACATTCTTGCAAAAGCTAGGCTTGGGCGAGCTTAGGCCTACTCGGATGACTTTGCAATTGGCGGATCGAATGGTGAGACATCCGAGGGGTATCATCGAAGATGTGCTTGTCAAGGTGGACAAGTATATATTTCCTGTAGACTTCGTAGTGCTAGACATTGATGAGGATGCTGATGTACCCTTGATACTTGGGAGGCCGTTTTTGCGGACTTCCAAGGCATTGATTGACATGGACGGTGGAGAGCTAACTTTGAGAGTGTAAGCATGTTCAGAAATTTTCTGTAGAGCCTGCAGAATTTTTTAAGGCATCTAGAGAAAACACACGGGCGTGTGGAATTAGCACACGCCCATGGTTTTGTATTGCGAGCTTGTCCAGAGAAGGCACAGGGGAATGGACTCACCCCTGTAAATGACGATGAAATCCTCGCACGCCCGTGGGTAATTTCTGCACGAGTGTGTGAATTTTTGCAGAGATTGGCAGATTTTCCTAAAATCACAATGGGGGGTGGACTCGCCCCTCTGGGCGACCTTGTGAATCTCTGCAGAGGAGCTCTCTTCATCCCGAGAAGTGACAAGGGCGTGCGCTTGCCCCTGTGAGTTGGGCTTGTGAATGTCCACGCCCGTGCAGACTTTCCACACTGGCATCCGGAACACTTAGCGGCAGCTTTGGAAAGGGCTACCTTAGAGGATGTGTGAAGCTACTTCCTTTTTTGAATTTTTGTTACCTTTTGTAGATAAATAAGTCCCTTATACATAGAACTTTGAGGAGTATACTTTGGGTCGACTTGAGTGAGTTCACACACTTACACGATTTCGGGTTTGTTGCCCTTTTTGATTCAAGTTTTTAGCTAGAGCATTGATTTTCGTATTTAGTGTTGAAATTTCCCGTACTTGTAGAATGCACTCTTTGTATACTTTGGTGATCCTAAGGCCAAACACTACCAATATTTCCTTCGTCTATGCTTTAATGTTTTAATTTTTGCTTGAGGACAAGCAAATGCTTAAGTGTGGGGGAGTTTGATAAGTGCTTGTACGATAAGAATACGAAGTGTTCTTTCCTTTTGTTGAGCATTACTTTTCTCGGGTTTTAACGCTAATATGTGTTTATTTATGTTACTTTCATGCAGGTAGGGTTGTGAGGCCAAATATGAGAGAAAAAAGCCAATGTGGGTCGTAATGCACCAATTTGGAGACTGTAGTGGGGTACTGTAGCATGAATACTGTATCAGCACTGTTCACAACCAGCTGAGAAAACTGGAAAACAGAGAATCCACACGGGCGTGTGGAAATTCCACATGCTAGTGTGAAAAATCCATAAGAGCGCCCACACGGCGGTGTGAAATCCCGATTCCAGTCCTTTAAAAGCAGATTTCAGCCCTGATTTCAGGATTTTTTTTCTCCATCTTTTCCCCAACTTGAGAGAGGGTGGTGGCTAGGGCTTTGGAGACGTTCTATGGCTCTGACATCGAGCGCCGTTTGGAAGAAGGTTAGTGAGAGAGCTTTCGTCGGCACCGATCCGGTGAGATGTATCTTAGGCCGAACCAAGGGACCCTTGCGACGAGTAGAGTACTCTCCACAAGACCATCGCCACGACTAACGAGCGGGTTTTCTATGGATGCTTTATTTTTTCATTCAATTTCATTGATTGTATCTAGCTCCATAGAGAGCTAAACCCCTAGTGCGTACTTGGGTATTTGTGAACCCAAAGATATATTTGTTTCATTAAACCTCTTTATTTTGCTTTCAATTAATTGATGTTATTGTGAGTTCCAATCTTGTCTGTTTGATTGTATGAATACTCCCCTAGAGTGACACTAGGGTTGAGAGTTCTTGTTGGTAACTCTTGTGAGTGAGTGACACACCATGAGAGTTAGACAAAGCTAGATTGGACAGGGTTGAGAGGGTAAGTTGAGAGGTAGCGGAGCATCCCCTTTCCCCTCCAGTGTGATCTATCCTACCACCATGTTCCAAGAGTTCTTTGTGGCCATAGTAGAGTGAATGGGCAAAGGGATGACCTTCGGCTGGGGCTTAGTTACGAGAGCAACGGAGTAAAGCGTTGAAGTGATTTTAGCATCTAGGGCTTAATTATGGCTAGGGATCATACATAGGAATAGGGTTTATCACTTGGAATGCCTAGAGCTCATTGCAATTCTATGCGAGTGGGAGGTTGAGAGGTTATTCAATCTCTCCTTCGGGACATGTATAGAGTTAGGCATGGTCGACCTTAGATTTGGGATCATGTAATTAAGGATTTCCACGACTCATTGTTGCATCAATTAGGAAGTATAATAGAGGGTTTTTGCACTTGAAATGATTGTCCTAGGCAGATCAATATCCGGGTACACCATCTTTATCGATTGCCTTACCTTCTCCCTTACTTGTGCCTTCTATCTTGTTGTTTTTATTTTTGTTATTTCATATTTTGTCACACTTATCACTATTCATCTTCTACACTAGTTAAGAAACAACTTAAGTGTCTTTATTCCCTCCTCTCTGTGGATACGATGCCCACTCATCTGGGATTATTACTTCGACACCCGTGCAGTTGCGGTTTACACGCATATTCAGAGGTGTCACTTCACAAATTCTTTGTCCCATTGTGCTACACTGCCACTATAGCACCTGAGGCCCTAAAAAGCTATTTTTGGTGTAGATTTTTTTTCTCGAATGCGTTCTTGGGATCACCTAGGCTTCTTCTAGGCATGTAACACAAATAGAAACAATTAAACCACACAAAGTCCATCGATTCATCAAAATGTTCATGAATAGTACAATATATATATGTATAAAATATATACGTTTAGGTGTTTATCAACATGCACTGGCTAGAAACATAGAGACTAAGAAGATAGCATATGTATAGCACACTACCACCTCGCTGCACCTACCACCTGCAATATCCTGAGAAGAGGAAAGAGGGGTGAGCAACTACAAGTTACTCAATAAGGGGATTAGCTCAACTCCACTAGAAATATACCAAAATCCAATAATCATAAGTCACCAAAATAATACTTTGATAATAATATAACTTGTTTAGAAGATAATTATACATAATAATGATCTTTAACACAATATACCCAATAAGATAAAGCTAAGATGCCTTTCTCATCACAACAAGGTGTTAAAACAACAAAACTTCGAAATACTAAACACAAGTTCAATATATAAAATAAGTTAAACATTAAACCAACTTTACAACACTACAAATAAATCAGAACAATGCAAAATAAATATAATTATAGCAACTATAAAACACAAAGTTTATCAATTCTAACATGTTCAGAGCCTCATAAGTTTAACAATAACAAAGATAGCATAAATACTAAAGGTAAAACAATAAATTGGGTTTGCATAATTAATATACTAGCAATAACCTTTTTAAAACATCAACAATTTAAAACCAAATACAATTCCAACATCATGCATTCTTTTCATTAACTCAAAAAAATAGGGTTTTGAAAATAAATAAGTTGGTGATCGATCACACAATACATAGCCTCGAAAATCCTCCATTGCTAACTATGGCCTTGGTTAGGGAAGGAGCTACCAAGACATGCATCTCTTGGCATTGGCTGTTGAGAAGCCCGTGTGGTGACTCTGAACAACCCAAACAATACACTCTTTCAGGTTCTCTACATGCCTCCTAAAAGTGTGGTATACACAAAAGGTGTTTTCCATGACAGCTCTAATAGGTCGGCCTGTGGAACACTATTACTTATTGCAATAATAGGTCAGCCAGTGGTATACACAAAAAGAGTTTTCCTCAAATTACTGTAATATTCATGTTTTTTTCAGAAATGAAAATTGGATGTAATTTGAGGTATGAAAATTTTTGTGTGGGTGTGTTTTTGCAGAAATTCTGTAGCTCACATGGGAGTGTGGAATTTCCACACCCACAGTACCCACACGCCCATGTAGAGTTCTCACACCCCAATGTGGGGCAAATTGATGCAGGAGGCCGATTTTAATCATTTTCATTCACACAACCCTTCATCTTTCTGGTACACCCACACCAGGACTCACACATCTTGGGCTCCCAACCATTTTTGCTTAGTTATTTAAAAGTTTAGAAGAGTTTTTCTTACCATTACAATAAGATTTCTTCTCCGATTTTCACTGGTAAGCTCTCATCTTTCTAACCTTCTCCATGTCTCCATTTTTCTAGATCTATGTGGATTTCTTGGTTCCTCGGCAATTTTCTTTATTGAAGTACTTGTAAACACCTTGGTATGACTGTAGAAAGCTTTTCCCATTCCATTGTTCTGGGTATAGCATTTTTGACATGGCCAGAATTCTAAGCGGATGCGTGGACAGCCCACACGCCCTCATAGGCTGGAAAAACATTCCATCTTGTACACGTGGGCATGTGGCTTACTCACACGCCCACGTTAATTCTTGCAGTCTACGAAATCATGCTAATTTGATTTCTCTTGACTTTTAGCTTGCAAGTATGGCACCTATCACCAAGAAGAACGCTCTTAAATGTTCTTGCTAGCTTTAGGAACCATCCCTACCACCAGAAGTGGAATTTATTAACCTCAAACAGCAGCAAAGGTTAGTGTGTCTCCAAAAATTGAAATTTGGACAAACTCAATTCATTGATAGGGACAAACTTGGGGAGATTGATCTTACTAATGATGTTCAACAGCACATTGATGTGTAGGGATGGGATCGACTTCTTTCCATTTGTGACCCCATCCACCGAGATTTTAAACTTGAGTTCCTTGCTTCATTTGCCTTTGACACACCAGCAGCACCAACACATGATGCCAATGCTTGAGGCATCCCACTCATGAGACTTTAGTTTTCTTTAATTATGTTTTCATTTCTAGTTTTCTTTATTTCATCTTTTTTACTTTAATTATCTTTTTGCTTTGTTTTGTTGGTGCGAGCTAATATTTCATTTGCTTTGTCTATATGAACTAATACATATTTTCTATTTTTGTTGAACTTTACTGAACCATTTGTATCCGTACAGATGACCTTGAGATTGATGTTGATAATGGTTTAGTCATGTCCATGGCCGTGTGACATTGTCACACGGTCGTGTGAGCTTCACATCTCGTTGAAAACAACACACGCATGAGTTAGACTTCACTAAATGATCAATTAGAAGTTCAGGGGAGTATTGTTTCAATTGCACTCCCGCAGGCATTTTACTTTTTATTGATGATATCTTTATTATGCTTGCATGCATACATTGGGGAACAATGTATATCTTAAGAGTAGGAGAGGGTTCACCCTATACATATCTTTTACTTGTGTTTTTCATGATCATGCTTTTGTTGCCAATGAAGGTTCAGCTTAGGGTTAAGAGTTTAATTCTTAGTTTTTGGAGGTTGTAAACAATAGGTTTTATCATGCTCTAGTTTTTGTCCAATTTTCTTGAAATTTTTGTCTAATTGCTACTTTATGGACTTTTCTCACTCATTAAACCTATGAAAATAAAAGAATGAGCAAAAACATTCAGAAATTTAGTTTTTGTGTGTACATAGGGGGTGGAAAAAGCTACCACCTATGTTGTATATAGCTACATTGATAAGTCGAATACTTGTTATGTCCTAATGAGAGATAAAACTATTTCATGGGATGTGTGAAAGCTACCACTTTTTGTACAAAGAGCTACCACCTCGAAAGTGTGAAAGCCACTTGGATGGCCATCCAGGAAAGGGCTACTACCTATTCTATTTGTATATAAATAAGCCCCTTTGGAATAAGAACTTTGAATAGTGGAAATAGTGTTAACATGAGTTGTGTTCTTCACACACACATGCTTTCAGATTTCACTTCTTTCTTTTTGATTGGATTTGTTGCTTGACAACGCCCCTTGCGTATGTCCCGCAAGTGCACGGGTTTGTCGAGTAATAAAATCTCAGGTGAGTGGGTATTGTATCTTAATAAAGTGAAAGATGAATAATGATTTTGTTGACAAGATGTAATGTAAATAAGAATAAAAGAGACAAGAAAGACAAGCACAAGTAAAGGGGAGCTAAGGCAATCGATATAAATGGGGTACTCGGATATTGTTCCACCTAGGATGATTGTTTCAAGTGCAAAACCCTCTATTATGCTTCCTAACTAATGCATTAATGAGTCATGGAGATCCTTCAATACATGGTCCCAAATCTAAGGTCAACCATGCCTGACTTTATACATGTCCAAGAGGAGAAATCGAACAATCTCAACACCTCGCATTCGTACAGGAGAAGTCTAACAAAAGAGTCACTATAGTATATTGGTTTGTCTCTGGATTCATTCTCAAGTTCCGTCATGACAAATCTTTAGCATCTCATCAATATACAATCTTGCAATTGGCCCAAGGATTGTATTGCTCTATCATGTCTTATTTTATATTGAAAAGAACAGTCAGAATTAAATATTAAAGCTAGCATGTTATTGTTTTTTAAAAAGAACTCAACTGTTTGCTATTACAGTTTGCTTGCCTGAAGAACATGTAAAAAGTTGAGACCCAAAAAAAAATGGAACATGCCAATACAAGAATTTTGTACTGATAGGTTCTTACTTTGCTTTTTTCATTGTAATTTCTTATTTTATAGTTAGCTATGTCTCTCCCATAGATAAATACAGCTGGTGGTATTCAGACTAATGCAACCATCAATCAAGGAAATAGGTTTGCCTCAAGCTTTTTCTAATTGAATTGAGCAACTTTGAAGTTGTTTTTGCTAGTATGTAACACTTCATTTTTTCTTCAGTTTTTTAGTGGTGTTTAGTGGATGGAAATCTTTAGTTCGCATTTTAGTTTAGTAGCTCTATTAATTGAGGAACATATTCTTTTAGTTGAAACTAATGTTAATATTTCTTGAGCAGATGCAGAATTTGTTGAGATTTTTTTCAATTATTCATTTTTACTTGCAAAAACTATGTCAGAGAACTTCAATAGTAGTGTTGCATAGAATTAGGTTTGCATCAAGAAATTAAAGAATGACTATAATTAAATTTTTAACCTGTAAATTGCATATGAAAGGATGATTTTGTTATAGGGTGGATGCTCTTTCTTTAATGTTATTTATGCTCAGCAGCTCTCAAGTGTATTGCTTTGTTCCTTGATGTAGTTCTTCCTTATTGTAGGAAATCTTAACTTATAAGAAGTTTTATGGAACTTTGCATGAAGAAAAATTATGAAGTAGCTTGCAAAACACTTGGTTTATTAATGCACTTCAAAGTACCTTGAGCTAATTAGATAAATATGTTGTTTTCTAAATCATAAGATATGCAGAAATGTTGGGATATTTAGGATGAGTTCTTCTAATATGGAGGAAAATTTATTGAACCTTTCTTGTATTCAAGTGCCTTATAGAGACAAAATTTTGATACAATTTTAGTGACTTCCATGTATCATCTGCTCATATGACAGTGGTTGAAATAGGGTTTATTATTTGGGATTTGTTAATTTTTTTAAAATATCCCATATATAAATATCTTGATGGTTGAGTAGTTTACTGATGTATAATCATATCTCAATTCTCCTCTTCTGGTTGTTGTTTATTAATGCATTTGATTTGAGAATTTTATTGAGTGAATTTATAGTTTATAAATTTACATGATTAATTGGTTGTATGTTTTCTACTGATTTAAAAGCCATGATAATTAGGAAAAGAAAAAGCACTAAACTCTTACAAATTGGCTTTGTGCAAAGAGCTATATATGTGAATAATTTGTGATGCATAAGTTGCATAGAAAAATTTGTGTTGAGACCTAATTAATTGTGATATTTGCATGGGAAATTTTCATTGTGAAAAGGTGAGACATGTTTAAAGATGGGTTAAGTCCGACATTGCTTCATGACTTAAATACCTTTTGTCCTTTTAGACCCTGAACTAATAATTAGATATAATCTATGATATTGAATCAATAGAAAGTTTCTCATTCTAATCCACATTTTACATTCTTTTGATTTTTTAGTTCAACAACCAAAATGACCAAAGATCCTTTGACTTAGGGACAAACACTGCAGTTAATCCTTTAAATCATGATTTGTGATTCATCCATAAACTAATAGTTGATTTGGTTGCATTTTCCAATGTCTTAGAAAAGAATGTGAATTATGAATATACTTATACTATGGTTATAAATTTTATTTTTAAAGATGTTCCTTGAATTATTAGGTAGAAGTATGGTAAATTTCCCAAATAAAATTAGAAGTTCAATTAGATCGTCATGAGAAATGTGTGGCTCATTATTGTATTTTTCAGTTAGAGTTCAGTGGAGTGTGATCTCAAATAAAATATTTAGTCTTATAAATATGTATGATTGCTGACTTGAGTTATATGTGGTGTTTGAGGTTCTACATCCTTAGTCTCTAATTTGGATTTTATTTCAATGTCACTTTTGAGCCAAAACATTAGATAGCTAGAAAAATGGCATTAAGAAAAATATTCAATTCAATTTGATTTGAAGTTTTTTAATCCTTGGTTTCTTTTCCTGCTTGCCAGGGCTATTTTGGTCGTCCGATTGGAAGTGCACTGGATACTTGGTTTGATGTTTTCAAACATTTTTTGAATGAAAATAACAAGTAATTGCTGCAAAACACATTTCATTGAGTTTTCTTGTGATAACATCATCTTCGCATAATAATTATGTACTTGTGAATTGCTACAATGCAGAGATAGCACAAATACTACTAAATGTCTCAATCTAGGATCATACAACTACCTTGGCTTCACTAATGTAGACGAATATTGTGCACTCCTCAAGTTATTGAGTCTTTGAAGAAGTATTCACCTAGTACCTGCAACATCTGTGCCGATGCGGGTAAAAATCTATATTCATGCAGTTTATGTTTGAGAATACATGTTTAGTAGTTTTACAACATAGCTAATTTTGAGGAGTTCTTTTTCAGGAACTACAAAGCTGCATATTGAATTGGAGGAGTTAGTTGCTCGATTTGTTGGAAAGCTGGCAACCATTTTTTTTTTTTTGCCATGGGTTATGCAACAAACTCTGCTATTATTCCTGCATTGAGTAGCAAGGTTTGTCTAATTTTACTAGATCAGAGTTAAGAATTTAAGAAATGCAAATTTTTTGCTTATCTTGATTATTCACATGGAGGGTTGATAATCACTGATTCATGGAATCATAACTCCATTGTCAATGGTTCTCGAGGATCAGGTGTAGTAGTTCGAGTTTTCCAACATAACAATAAAATCTTTGCTCTATCTGAACTCAGTTGACTAGAATCACATATATATTTGATACCACAAATATTACATGCAGCACATTTCTTGCTGTCCAGATATTTTTCATTTAATTCTATAAAATATTTCCATACTATTGAAGTCTCTTGTCGCTTACGATTAGATTTACCTTTTTCTGTAGATGTACAAATTGATGTCTGTGTTATTGGAGCTACAACTACATTAGATTCATGCCTGACCTGATCTCCTTTATCAGAAATTATAATATTATTTTCGGAAGAATCCATTTGTTTAAGACATAAAAATATAGTTAAATAATATAGTAAAATAGTATGCGAAAGGAAGATTCTTGAGTCCTCAAACACAAAGCAGTTATGCTTCATCATTCTGTAATCTGCATAGATATTTTTATGTATTTGAATTTGACTTACCTACAGAGCATGTATTCTTTCTGCTTAATATCATATTTATATCCTATGAATTAGAATGGTGTTAGCTTATAGTAGAGGTTCTGTCAAATACAAACTATAATCAAATATGAATATTCAGTTTGTACAACATCATCGAGCATATACTAAGCCATAATCTGGGCCATTAAATTCATACCCATGTAAAACTTACAAAATGAAAGAAGGAAGTATTGACATCTATTTCAGATATTTTCAAAGAATTGCTCACCAGAGTTGAGTTTTTCGCACTCAGAGCAGTTAATGATGGATGATGAGTTGATGACCCATGTTAGATCTAAGACATAGAGTAGAAAATAACAACCTCACCTACGAATACACAATGATTTGCTAGATTTACGACATTGAGTAAAAAACGACAATACCAAGGTTATTTCATCCAGCAATAATAGAAAAATATAAATATTGATTTTATTTTCACCATCTAGAAAAATTTAGCTTTCATTTTAATAAATATAAATATAAATATAAAAAAAATTATATAGATTTCATAAATATAAATAAAGAAAAATATAAATATAGATTTCATTTTCATCCAATAAAAACAAAAAAATATCCAAGAATAATATCATTGTTAAATACCAAGATCTGAGAGGAAAGAAACGAACAACTCAATGATGGTGGAGGAAGCGAGGAGCTCTGACAAGATTTGCTCGTGGGAACTCAGATATCACACAGATCTGCCGAAGATTCACATATCTGAGTTGCGTTCACAGATGGCAACAACTATACAAGTTAGTGATGGCGAAACATTGAGGTGAACAACTCAAATCGTTGAGAGAGAGGAAGAGGGAGGGAGGGAGACTAAGAGAGAGAAGCAACCATTCAGTTCAACAATCTCCTACTAGGGTTACGAAAAGATCACTTTATATATTTTCTATTGGCTTCTATTATAAATATAAATTGTTATTTTTTATAAATTATTGATTTATTATTTTATTAATTTTATTTAAACTAGTTAAACGGGTTGTAAACGGGTTAGCATGTCTCACCCAAACCTGTTGAACACACGAATCAGTTAAGATCTCACCCAAACCTGTTTAATCAATGGTTAATCGTGTTTGTTAATTGTATCGTGTTAGATTTTGACATGCCTACTGTCGGCATACCAACCAAAACTTCCTTACCTTGTGAAAGTGAAGAATGATCAACAGGAGGAACAGTATAAGAGATTCCTCGATGTGTTCAAGGCTTCTTATATTAATGTCCCATTTGTTGAAGCTCTTGCTCAAATGCCGAGATATGCTAAATTTCTGAAGGAACTACTCACGAACAAGAGGAAACTAGAGGGTTAGTTGATTGATGCACACACCACAAGTATACAGGTCGCACACAAATAGTAAAGTGGTACCCTGTGAAGGGTAGCGTTCTCGAACCTCAGGAACTGGACTTGAAGTACTAACTCTTCTTCCGATGTCTAGTTAAACAAGAATTGGGTTGTTTTGAATAATAGAAACAAGCAAACAAGGAAGAAATAGATGGAGAGGTCAGGAGATTAGGATTGAGATTTTAACAACAAGAGAGTACTAACTCTTCTTCCGATGTCTAGTTAAACAAGAATTGGGTTATTTTGAATAATAGAAACAAGCAAAAAATGAAGAAACAGATGGAGAGATCGGGAGATTAGGATTGAGATTTTAACAACAAGAGAGTAATGCTCCAAGACGATCCCTATGAGCTAAAGAATGCTGACTTGCTTCTAAGGCCTACTTGGTACATTCCAAGATCCAAGTGTGTGCTCAAAAGCAATGTTGCATCTATGGTTCTCACATACACCAAGTTTTGCCAAGATAACTGTGCATTTCAAATACATCAAGTTTTGCAATCACATAATGTAATTAGAGCTATGGTAATCCATACACCAAGTTTTACCAATGCAACTGTGCACAACAAACTCATCAAGTTATGCAACACAAGATTTAACACAAGGATCAAAAGAAGTCCTAAACATTAAAATCAAGTAGTCAAAGCATACAAAGCATTATAGTTTACGTCCTTAGGCATCGTGGACGGTTAGCCCTCATGAATAGGTACAACAAGGAAGATAAAGAGAAAGAACCAAAGTAAATAGACATGACTCCCTTCTTCACAAGATGTGGTGAAGCCTGATCTTCACTCTCCTTAAAGTCCTCCCGGTGGTGAGAAGAATCCCGGAACAAAGATGAGAGTTAAACCTTAAAAATTGGAGTTAAAAGGGTAGTTTCGGGCTCGACACGGGCTAAGCACGGTTGTGCTTGTGCTAGAGCACGATCATGCTTAGCCCGGTCGTGCTAGAGCAAGCGAAGCGTGCTTTTCCTTTTTAGTAGAAAATGCCTCAGACCTGAAACATTCAGTGGGAGGAACACACTCGTGCCCCAACTGTATTCTGCCTGAGAGCACCCTCCTGTTTAAGTTTTCGAAAGGCATTCCTCCAAGCAAAGATAATCAGTAGGACAGAGCACAATTGTCCTCTGCCCATGTTCTGCTTGACCACTTAGCAAATATTCTCGTTCTTCGTTCATTTGATCACCGAATTCACTCCAAATAGCTTCGAACCCCAAAATCCTGCCCATGGGACAACTAAACCTAGAATAGCACCGAATATACACAAAATTATGCTAAACGCTGAGAAGAATAATGAATTGATGGTAAATAAATATGATCTGAAGTGCACTCATCAAATAACCTCTCACTTGAATGTTTGCTTGTCCTCAACCAATCTCACATTACTCATAAAAAAGAAAGGATGAGTACAATAATTTTGATAATAGGAGAATGGAAAATTCTCAAGTATGGGGGAAACCACGAGGGTTAGACCAACAATAATGCACAATAAAAGGCTATACTTTGACTTAAAATACCTCGTGCGTGCGTGAAAACCCTAAATTGAGTGCCCCAA
This sequence comes from Dioscorea cayenensis subsp. rotundata, assembly GCF_009730915.1. Taxonomy (NCBI): domain Eukaryota; kingdom Viridiplantae; phylum Streptophyta; class Magnoliopsida; order Dioscoreales; family Dioscoreaceae; genus Dioscorea; species Dioscorea cayenensis. Next base: position 6,292,929 of record NC_052482.1, read on the forward strand.
AGTTTCCAGGAAAAAACCTATGCTATTTGACCATTATTCCAACTAGACACAGTGGGTAGTAGGCTAAAGCTTACCAGTGCACTTTCCTACTTGTACCACCCATGCACTTGTAGTTATGCAAAGGGCGTATTAGTCGTATGTTGTAAAACTTGGCGTGGGAATTAGCGCTAGTTGTGTGGGAAAAACTTGGTGGGCATGTTCCCCGAAGTTGTAATTGCAGTCAAGAAGCATGTTAACCATAGTTGCACATCAGCTGTCAGGTGATGATCGAGAGATCTACCTAGCTAGGGCACTCATTAGGGAAGCGATTGAGTCAGCTCCTAGAGATAGGACGTATGTTAACAAACCCTCAATTATTATTTTACCCGCACTCCAAGGAGATGTACCACGTAATAGTTGCTCAGTTAGTACAATTGTCGAGGGGATTAATATGGGCTATTGTCATTCCCACTAATCTCTTCTAAACAGAACCTTATCCTTCTTTCATTCTTTCCTCTCTAATATTTTTTTTCTTAGGTTTAGAATTCAACTGAATCTTTTAATAGGCTAGATATTAAAGATTCAATTAGTATCAAGCGCTACACTAGTTTGTGTGGATTCGACTACCCTACCCATGCGGGTACATTATACTACTTGTACGACCCATGCACTTTCGAGAAATTTTTTATTTTTAGTAATCTAGCCATTTTCTTTGTTTTTGCATATATTTCATTATTTTATTTCTCTGAATTACTTGCCTTCCTGCATATATTTATTATAAGTCAATGCTACTTTCTGCATGAAATAGAGTTGAAATGCATTTTGTAGGGCAAGCACTATCAGGAAGCAAACCCCTGGTTCTGATAGTACAGATTCCAAAACTTAGCAAAATTCAAACTGAGGAAGCACCATCATGCTAGTAAGCACTGGCAAGTAAGCACGGGGCGTGCTTACACTAGTGCCTATCACAGGTTTCTTAATTATGAGATAAGCATGTTTCTCCTGCTCCCAACACCATCATGCTTGATAAGCATGGCCGTGCTTATGCTTGTGCACATTACAGGTGTTGCCGAAATAAAATTCCAAGACATACCAAGGAGAGCTCAGCTAAGAGCACGGTCATGCATGCATCGAAATTGCATTTTTAAGCCCAATGTTAGGTTTTTGAATAGATCTCCTTCCTCTTTCATGGAGACAAATGCTAGGGCAGAGCTTGGCCCAAAGGTCATCATTACATGCTCTCCGACTAGGATTGTGAAGCAAGAAGGAAGTTTATAAATGGCTAGATGTGTCTATTTTATGCGTATTTATGTTGCACTATTTGTGTATAAATTGATGATTCATTACTGGTTTTATGGTTTAATTGGTCTTATTCATGTTACAGGTCTCGAGGATGCCCAGGTGAGCTTAACAACACAAAAGAGAAGGAAAATGACACCAAAAACAACATTTTAGAGCCCTGGTATTGTAGCAGTAATGTAGCAGTTGCTATAATATGAAGAAGTTAGGAAATGACAAAGTCTCGGGTTTCGTTGCCTGGTTTGCTGACGACCGTGAAGATGCCTGTGAACCGAATGAAGAATGCATAGTATTGTAGTAGTTACTGTAGCTTTTTAACAATAGCGCTTCACGGAATTTTTAGCGAAATCACGAGGATCTAACAGGCTCCTTCACGCCCATGAACGAGTCCATGAAGTCAAGCCGTGAAGGTCTTTAAAGGGGGTTTGGGGGCTTTTTGATAGAATAGTGTATAGTATTGTTCACCATCCAGTGATAGCGAACAATGTTGAATTGATACCCAATTTTATACTGATGCTGTAATAGATGTGCTAATTTGATGGGTTAAAAATGAAGATCTTTATGAGCACTTGAAGAAATTCTTGAAAATATGTGATACATTTAAGGTAAATAATGTGTCTAAGGTTGCGTTCCACCTATGACTCTTTCAATTCATAGTGTGAGGAAGTACCAAGCAATTTCTAGGTTCCTTCTGACAAGAATCTATTTCTGATAAACAAATAAATATATGTATTTTATACGTATTAGTTGTGTATGACTTATGCATTTTATTGATGAATTGATGCCTTTTTATGGTTTTATTGGTTCCTTTCATGTTACAAGCATAAAATAAGCCTAGGTGAGCTCAATAATGTGATTCAAGAAGAAATCAATATTAAAAACGGCGTTTTAGAGTCATGACACTGTAGCAACACTGTAGCAGACTAAAACACAAAGATTTGAAGAAAAAGCTAAGTCTAGAATTTCTCACGGGTAACCTCATGGCCACGAAGACAACCGCAAGCCGGATGAAGAAAAGTATTGTAGTAGTTTTGCTGTAGCAGTTTACTGTAGCAGTTTTAATGTAATAACTTACTAGAAATTCGGTAAGTTTTCTGAGGATCCTCACTGCCCGTTTTCTAACCGTGTGCTAATCCAGAAGCCATCCTGAGAGCAGCCTTTAAAATGAGTTTAAGGGCAACTTTGAAAGAGAGGAAGCCTTGTTCTAGTAGCTCATCACCACTACATTTGATCCGAGCTAGACGAAGATAAGAGAGGACATCTCTGAGGTAGAAATCAAGGAGCAGAGAGTAATTTGGTAAGATCCACTACTAGAACCACATTTAGAGGAGGTTGAAGAAACAAGGAAAACCACCCCTTGAGTGGTGTCTTTGGAAGCTCTTCTCTAAGGGATTCCAAGCATTATTCGGCCTCCGATCGTTTGAGGGAGTTTGTCATGCTTTGTTTAGTTGTTTTCATGGATTTGATTTTGTATTTTGCTAGCATGGACATTTAAACTACCAAGGTCACTGGATGTTTTACTAACGGTTGGGTTAACTACTACTATTCACAAGATCCATACCTCCATCGCCCAAGCAAACCATCAAAGTTGGATAGTATATCTTTCGACAATGAACAGCGGAAGAAATAGTATTGCGATGAATCAAATACCCCAATTCTTGAGAATCAATAATTCATGAATCAAACACGAGTATACAAAATTAGAAGGGATGAACCCTGTGGTGGAATCTTGCCCGCCGAATTGTCAACCCGAACTTGTTAGTGGAGAGTCAAGAAGTAACTTTGATAACCCCTCAGAGTTAATGAAGCTGGTTCAAGGAGAGACAGATCAAACAAGGCCTAGTAGTTCAGAAGAGATGGATTATACGATAGGTATTGACTCAAATATGGCTGAGGATGAGGTTCTAATCATGGAAGAGGATTTGAATAGTGGCAGCTCTTCAGAGTGGGGAGACGGAGAGATTGAGAAGTTCTACCTCGGGAATTATGGGAGACTGAAGTCATCAATTAAAGAACCCCCAAATATTGAATTGAAACCACTCCCTAAACACTTAGAGTATGTCTTTCTAGAAGAAGGATCCAAGCTCCCAATCATTATAGCATATGACTTGACAGCTAAGCAGAAGGACAAACTTCTAAGTGTAGAGAAAATGCATAAAAGGGCAATTGCTTGGAAAATTGGTGATATTAAGGGGATCAGTCCATCTTTCTGTACCAACAAGATTCTCATGGAGGACAATCACAAACCCATGGCGATACCTAAACGAAAACTTAACCCTAACATGGAGGAGGTAGTAAAGAATGAGGTTATTAATCTACTTGAAACAAGTATAATCTACCCCATTTCCGACAGTGCATTGGTAAGCCCAGTGCAATTGGTGCCGAAGAAATGGGAATGACACAGTTATCACCAATGAGAAAAATGAGCTTGTTCCTACCAAAACCATCACAGGTTGGACAGTTTACATAGACTACAGAAAACTCAACGACGCCGTAAAGAAGGATCATTTTCCCCTACCTTTCATTGATCAGATGCTTGAACGACTCATAGGACACTCTTATTACTATTTCTTGGAAGGTCTCTCTGGATACTTTCTGATTCCCATTGCTCCAGAATATCAGGAGAAGACCACCTTTACTTGTCCTTATGGCATATTTTACTTATCATCGTATGCCTTTTGGGCTTTGCAACACACCGGTAATTTTTCAGAGATGTATGATGGCCATCTTTGAAGACATGGTGGAAGACATTATGGAGGTGTTTATGGATGACTTCTCAGTCTTTGGTGACCCATTCATCTTGTCCCTCAGAAATTTGGAACGAGTCTTAGCCCAGTGTGAGGAAACCAATCTGGTTCTTAGTTGGGAAAAATGTCACTTTATGGTCAAAGAAGGCAATGCTTGTGCATAAGATTTCACAAAAATAGATCGAGGTAGACAAGGCAAAGGTTTCCACCATTAAAAAATTACCTCCACGACCTCAGTTAAGGCTATCAGAAGCTTCTTCGGACATGCTGGATTCTATAGAAGATTTGTTAAGAACTTTTCTGCAATTGCCCGGCCACTAATGAAACTTTTGAAAAAAAATGCCCCTTTTGAGTTCAATGAAGACTGCATGAATGCTTTCCTTAGCCTAATGAAGAAGCTTATTAAGGCACTAATAATAGTTTCTCCGGATTGGAGCTTGCCACTTGAAGTGATGTGTGACGCAAGTGATTATGCAGTTGGGGCAATATTCGGGGAATTACAGGATAACAATTTCCATCCTATTTACTACACAAGTAATACTTTAAATGATGCCCAGGAGAACTACACCACCGAGAAGGAACTACCTGCAGTGGTCTTCGCATTTTACAAATTTTGATCCTACTTGGTGCTTTCCAAGGTAATTGTTTATACGGATCACTCTGCAATGAAATACTTGTTGAACAACCCAGATACAATACCTCGAAAGATCCACTGGATCCTATTGCTCCAAGAATTTGATCTGGATATTAAAGAAAAAAACGGGCAGAAAATTTAGCTACGGACCACCTGTTACACCTTGAGGGGCATCCTGAAAATTCTTTGGAGACAAGGGAGATCGACGACACATTCCCAAGGGAACAGTTGTGCAGCATTCACGTGATAGAGTAAGAAGAAACCCCATGGTTGGCCGATATTATAAATTATCTGGCGGCGAAAACTTTCCCAAAGTGGTTTACATGTCAACAAAAAAAATTCTTCGCTGACTTGAAGTATTATATCTGGGAAGACCCACGTCTTTTCAAAGTCTATTCAGACCAAGTTGTTAGAAGATGTGTTTCTTCACCGACGGGGGGACAATACAGTGTAAACAAGATGGCTAAGATGATCTCGGTTGCGGGGTTCTACTGTGATAGGCTCCTACTTGGTGAAGAAGAAGGAGATCTAAATGATGGCCCAATCTTCACGATGTAGGATCTAGGTTGATGGAAAACTAGCTGCGAACAACCAATGATGGACGCGACCCTTACATTGGGGAGAGACACTCAGAAACTTCAACAACTCTAAGCGCTGTCCGAACAATTGTAGAACCATAAACCAAAAACTAATCCACACAAAATGCCCGGAAGCGTAGTGCACAAATTAGGAGAAAGTCGAAACTTTCCTCTCGCGAATCTGGGATAACCCATAAGAACAATGGTAGAAAGACAACTATCATCTCGTGAATAATAATCAAAGTTATATCTTTCAAAAAAGAAGGTACACGGCTATTTATAGCCAACTTAAACTTGGGATACAAGAAAACTATCTTATTAAAATTGGCTAGAAAATCAATCTAAAGATAGAAAATGAAAATTTACTAGGAAACCAATCTAAAAATAGGAAAATAAAATTGACTAGAAAATCAATCTAAATATGGGAATAGTATCCCGCGGGTGCTGTATCACATGAAGATGGCAGGTGAATCACTCTACTCTTAATCTTGGAATTCTTGATTTCCTGGTTGATTGGGATTTGATTTTGTTTCCTTGCAGAAATTGGGTTTGTTTAGGAAAGAGTTATTTTGGGTTGATTTGTTATGGGCACAATTTCCTTCTTGGACGTGCACGTGAGTGTGAGGCCCACATGTGGCGTCGCTCCAAATGCTTCTCTCTTGCTATCCTCTTGTTTGACTAAATTTGGAATTATGTCTTCACTTCCAGTACACCTAAGTACAATTAAGGTAGAAGAAATTGGAAACACCACCATTTCAATATAATTTAAAAATAAGCTTAAGTTAGCGTTCACCTGGTTTTGGATTTGTTTAACACGGTTTTGTGTAAATGGTCCTTGATATGCTTCCTCTTCTATGCCAACTAAAGTATTGACATCTGTAGGTGGTGTATTTGGTATGGGATTGATGTCCTCATCATCCTCCGCCTCTTGAAAAGGAGTCATCCTCGACTCGATTAAACCGAAGAAAGGTGAAAGGTCTGCAATGCTGAAAGTAGTACTAACACCATACTCGCCTGGAAGCTCGATCTTGTACGCATTGTCATTGATCTTCTCAAACACCCGGAATGGTCCATCACCTCATGGTTGCAAATTGAACTTGCACTGTGCCGGGAAACACTCTTTACGTAAATGTATCCACACTAGGTCGCCAGGCTCAAACAAAATATTCTTTCTTAGTTCGTTCGCTCGCTTCTTATACTGTTGAGTGATCTTCTCGATGTTATCTTTCGTCTTTTCATGTATTTTTTTCACCAATTCAGCATGTTTTCTTGCATTTATATGAGCTTGTTCCTGCAAGGGCAAAGGTGAAAGATCTATATGGGCAGTAGCTTTAAAACCATATACAATTTCGAATGGACAAAATTTAGTGGTAGGATGTATCACCTATTATATGCGAATTCCACATACGGTAGACACTACTCCCATATCTTTAAATTCTTCTTTAAAATTGTTCTTAATATCATAGATAGTGTGCGGTTCACAACTTCTGCTTGGTTCCTAGTTTCCCCCATAATGTTTTCTAAAAATAGCTCAAGAACTTGGTATCACGATATGAGACAATGGTTTGTGGCACACCATGTAGTCGCACCACTTCCCTGAAAAATAGATCACCAACATGTGAAGCATCATCACTCTAATGACAAGGAATAAAATGAGCCATCTTGCTAAACCTATCAATAACCACAAATATGGAATTCATTCCCCTCTTAGTCCGTGGTAATAAAAGAACAAAATCAATAGAAATATCTTCCGACGGTACACTAGGAGTAGGTAAAGGAGTATACAATCCATGAGGGTTTAAAAGAGTCTTAGCTTTGTGGTATGTCTTGGATCGCTTCCAGTAGCACTCAACGTCATGCCTCATTTTTGGTGGTATGTCTCGGATCGCTTCCCGTAGCACTCAACGTCATGCCTCATTTTTGGCAAAAAGAAGTGGTCGGTCAGCACATTTTCTATCTTCTTGGCACCAAAGTGGCCCATCAGACCACCTCCATAAGCTTGTTGCAAGAGTAATAAGTGAAGAAAGCAATTGGATATACACAATTTATTAGCTCGAAACAAGAAACCATCATGCAAATGAAACTTTTCCCAACCTTTTCCCGTATTACATTTAGAGCAGGGTTCAGCAAATTATGAATCTTTAGTAAATAACTCTTTAATGCTTTCTAAACCCAGAATTTTAGCATCTAGTTGGGACATCACAGCATGCCGTTTAGACAATGTATAACTGACAAGGTTATCCTTCCCTTTCATGTACTTGACAATGTAAGGAAAAGACTCGATGAACTCACTCAATTTTGCGTGTCTACAGTTTAATTTTAAGTGACCCTTAAGATGCTTCAATGATTCATGGTCAGAATGTATCACAAATTCTTTAGGCCATAAATAATGTTGCCAAGTTTCCAAAGCCCTCACAAGCGCATACAACTCCTTATCACAAACAAAATAATTGATAGCTGGACCAATTAAATTCTCACTAAAATAAGCAATGGGCCTACCTTCTTGTATAAGCACCACACTAATATCAACACCACTTGCATCACATTCTATTTCAAAAGTCTTACCGAAGTTAGGAAGTGCTAGTAGTGGTGCGGATGTCAATGTGTCCTTTAATTTTTGAAATACCTTTCCTTGTGATGCCCCCCATTTGAATGGAACTTCTTACTTTGTTAATTCATTGATTGGGGCGGTGATGGTGCTAGAATCCTTCATGAACTGACGGTAAAAGCCTGTAAGTCATAGAAAGCTTCTCACTTGGCTCAGGTTTTAGGATGTTGCCCACTCACGTACCCCTTATATTTTGTCTTCATCTACCTCAACACCCTGATATGAAAGCACAAAGCCAAGAAACACAACTTTGTTGGTCAAAAGGTACACATTGCAAGATTAACATACAATTGTTCTTTTCTCAAAACATCAAGTACATCACGTAAATGTTCAATATGATCATCTAAAGACTTGCTGAAATTTAAGATATCATCAAAGAAGACTACCACAAATTTTCCTATGAAGTGTCTAAGTACATGGTTCATCATTCTCATGAAATTTCTATGTGGATTTGTTAAACCAAAAGGCATGACTAACCAACCATTCATATAATCCAAATTTTGTTTTAAATACTATTTTCCACCCATCACCCTCTTTCATTCTAATTTGGTGATGGTGATAGCCACTACGCAAGTTTATCTTTGAGAAGATAACATATCCACTAAGTTCATCAAGCATATCATCAAGTCTATGTATCGAATGTCTATACCTCACAGTTATGTTGTTAATGGCTCTAGAATCTACGCACATTCTCCAAGAAACATCTTTCTTAGGAACTAAAATAACCTGGACCGTAGAAGGAGAGAGACTTTCCGTTACATAAGTTTTTCGAGTAGTTCTTGAACTTGATGTTGGATTTCTTTTGTCTCTTACAGATTGATGTGGTAAGGTGGCCGATTAGGCAATGGTGCACCTGGTATCAAATTAACTTGATTCTCAAAAATAGAACTACACAAAGTAGAAGGTAAATCATTAGTAGTTAGCAAACTTTCTTTATATAGGAGAACAAAGAACACATAATTGGGTTCTCTCAATGCCCTAATGTCCCCCTTCCTAGCAATCATCACTAAACCATCTTTTTCCAGGGGTATGGTTAATTTAAGCTGTGGGATTTTATTTGGCTTTGGACTCACTTGTTCATTATGATGGTGGCTCCAAGTGTTTTGCACTCTCTTTCTCTCCCTTTTAGATCATCCATCAATATTTCCTCCGGAGTCATGGGAAGCAAAGAAATGTGCTCCCCTTTGTACATGAGAGTGAGGCGGTTAGCACGACTGCTAATATGGACATCATGATCAAACAACCAAGGACATCCCAACAATAATTGACATGTTTGCATTGGGACAACATCACATTCCACTTGATCATGATACTGCCCAATAGAGAATTGAACCGTTATAATGTTTCTAACACGCAACGATCCACAATCATTGAGCCATTGCATCTTGTATGGACTAGGGTGACGCCGTTGCTTCAACCCCAATCTTTCCACTAAGTCCGAACTAGCAATGTTCTTATAGCCACCATTATCAACAATAATCCTACATACCTTGTTTTTGACAACACCCCTTGCGTATGTCCCACAAGTGCACGGGTTTGTTGAAGTAATAAAATCCCAGATGAGTGGAGTATCGTATTTACAGGGAGTAGGGAATAAAAAGACTTAAATTGTTTCTTAACTAATTGAAAGATGAATAGTTATATGTGTGACAAGATGTAAAATAACACAAAAGTTAAAGAACAAGAAAGAGAGCACAAGTAAAGGAGAAGGTAAGGCAATCGATATAAATGGGGTACTCGGGTATTGTTCTGCCTAGGACAATCGTTTCAAGTGCAAGAACCCTCTATTATACTTTCTAACTGATGTAATAATGAGTCATGGAGATCCTTAAATATATGGTCCCAAATCTAAGTTCAACCATGCCTAACTCTATACATGTCCCGGAAGAGAAATTGAATAACCTCCCAATCTCCACTCGTATAGAATTGCAATGAGTTCTAGGGATTCTAAATAATAAATCCTCTTCCTAGATGTAGACCTAACCCTTTGGACAAGGTGGAAGGTCCCTATCCACAGTTAAGCCCTAGGTGCTAAAATCACTTCAATGCTTCATTCCGTTGCAGCCGCAACTAAGCCCTAGAGGAACATCAACCTTTAGCCCATTCACTATATAATGACCGCAAAGAACTTGAGGAAATGGAGATAGAATAAATCACACTAGATGGGAAAGGGGATGCTCCGCTACCTCTCGACTCACCCTCTCAACCCTCTCCCATCTAGCTTTGCTAACTCTCGTAGTGTGTCACTCACTCATAAGGTTTACCAACAAGAACTCTCAACCCTAGTGTCACTCTAATGGAGCATTCATACAATCAGGCATTCAAGATTGGAACTCAAATAAAACATCAATTAATTGAAAGCATAATAAAGAGATTCAATGAAACGAATACATCCTAGGGTTCACAAATACCCAAATACCCACTAGGGGATTTAGCTCTCCATGGAGCTAATTACAATCAATGAAATCAAATGTAAAAGCAAAGAATCCATAGAAAAAACCCCTTCGATAGTCATCGCGATGGTCTTGTGGATAGTCCTCTACTCGTCCAAGGATCCCTTTGTCTGGCCTAGGATACACCTCGCCGGATCGGTGTCGACGAAAGCTCTCCCACTAACCTTCTTCCAAATGGAGCGCGATGTCAGTGCCATAGAACCTCTCTAAATCCCAAGCCAATATCTCTCAAAACCCTAGCCGCTGCCTTCTCTCAAGTTGGGGAAAAGGTGGAGAAAAGAATTATGAAATCGGGGATGAAATCAGTATTTAAAGGGCTAGAATCAGGAATCCACACGCCCCTGTGGGTGCTCGTGTGGATTTTGCTACAGTGTTTGCTACAGTACCAACCCGAAACACTCCCGAATCCATGCTTTCATCGATGTAACGTAAACGGGTACACGGTTACGCCGTAGATCACTTTGCTTTTTCAACAACAGACATGTTGGTGGAGATCTTGTTATACATGCACAAGCCAGAATGCTTGAATGTGACTGCCATTGTGCCCCTCCAAATCGTTGTGCTAACTTGAATACGAGGAGGTTGCCACACATTCCCGCAATTTGAACCTGACTTATGTCTTCACGTTTAAACCTTCTTAAGATTTCCTCCAATTGGTGCATTTACGATCCACATTGGCTTCTTCCTCTAATATTCGGCCTCACAACCCTACCTGTATAAAAGTAACATAAATACACACATATTAGCGTTAAAACCCGATAAAAGTAATGCTCATCATAAGAAAAGACCACTTTGCATTCTTATCGCACAAGCACTTATCAGTTTTTAATGGTGCTACGAGTCTGGAAGATGCTATGTCGTTGTCACTTCTCCTATTCAACAGCATTGACACTAAGCATACTACTGGAAGTAAAGCAATCTCCCACATTAGCTTGATTGCCACAATAGACTTCATCTGCTGGCTCATCATGTGCATCGCCATCATCTTCGGGGTCACTCTCAAACTTCCACTCGGCCTATTGATTAATAGGCAAGGTCCTCCTACTGGGGCAATAGGAAAGAATGTGCCCTTTCCCTTTGTACTTGAAGCACTCTATGTCGTTGCTGTGAGAAGACGGGTACGGTGGATAAAGAAGAAGATGCGACTTTCAAAGAATTGGGGCATCGATCACTGTATCAAGAGGCCAGCGAAGATGGTGACGTGGTCGATGTGCAGCCAAAGGGTGCGGAAGAGGTGGTGGTTGTTGGCCTAAGATTAGTGCCACCTCCTATGGCACCCTGAGGGTAGAGCCAAGTAGGGGTAGCTGGACGATTAGATATGGTATGTCCCCGACCGCCACGCTGTTGCTATTGCTCCACCTTCGTTGCTTAATGTATCAGCTCATGTAGAGTGTTGTAAGGGAAAATCTCTACTTGACCAGCAATATCACGGTTGAGTCCGCTCAAGAACCTTGACAAGTTTGCCTCAATACTTTCTCACATGTTGGTATAGATGATTAGGACCTCCATCTTCTTATAATATTCATCGATGGTTCTTGTACCTTGAACAAGCCGTTGTAGACTGTTATATAGATCTCTTTGGAAGTGTGGTGGAACAAATCGATGTCGCATAGCCCTCTTCATTGAGTCCCATGTGCAAATATAGCCATTAATCACAAATAGCTTGTCTTCCTGTAACTAGTTAAACCATGTTAGTGCATAATCGATAAATTCAAGAGATGCTAGGTTTACCCTTTTTTCATCAGAAAAACAATGGATCCTGAAAATTTGATCACACCTTCCCTCCCACTCTAAGTAAACTTTGGAATCCGCCTTGCCAATGATTAGTGGTATACTCATCTTGGCGGTCACGGGGAAGTCCTTCATTATTGTTATGGCAAGGAAATTGAGGATATCTATAACCAACATGATCGGGGTAACGATCGCCATGACAGTCGTCAAGCCCACCTTAGGTTGGAGCATGCTCGGCGACGGCCCGGTCAATAGTCTCACGCGGGGTATTGATAAGTGCTTTTGTGATATGAATGCGAAGCATTCTTTCCTTATGTTGAGCATTACTTTTCTTGGGTTTTTACACTAATATGTGTGTTTTTATGTTACTTTTATGCAGGTAGGATTGTGAGGCCGAGTATGAAGGAAATAGGCTAATGTGGATCATAATGCACCAATTTTGGAGAAAATTTTGCTAAGGTTCAAACGCGAAGACATAGGTCAGGTGTGAGATGCTAGAGTGTGTGCCAACCTCCTCGTATTCGAATGGGCACATCCATTTGGAGGGGCACAAAGGTAGTCACATTCCAGCATTCCGACTTATGCACATAGAACAAGAGCTCCACCAACGTGTACACCATTGAAGAAGCAAGTGATCCACGACGTGAACGTGTGCCCGTTTGCGTTACCTCAATGAAAGTATGGAATTGGGAAGCTATTCAGGGCGATCACTGTAGCAGAGTACCGAGAAAACACTGTAGCACATACTGTAGCAACACTGTTCACAGCCGGCCGAGAAATCAGAGAAGCAGAGAATCCACACGAGCGTGTAGAAATTATCCACGCCCATGTGGAAATTCCGCACGGGCGCATGGAGCATCCACGCCCGTGTAGTCGCCCGATTCCAGCCCTATTTAAAGCTGATTCAGCCCCGATTTTGGTATTCTTTTCTCCATCTTTTCTCTAACTTGAGAGAGGGCTTCGACTAGGGTTTCGAGGGGTATTGGCCAAGGTTTTGGAGAGGTTCTATGGCTACGACATCGTCATTTCTTAGGAAGAAGGTTGGTAGGGGAGCTTCCGTTGAGGCGCATCCTATACTAGACGACGGAATCCTTGGACGACGAGTAGAGGACTTTCCACAAGACCATCGACACGATTATCGAGGAGGTTTCTTTTTGGATTCTTTGCTTTTACATTCTATTTCATTGATTGTACTTAGCTCCATGGAGAGCTAAACCCCTAGTGGGTACTTGGGTATTGTGAACCCTAGGATGTATTTGTTTCTTTGAACCTCTTGATTATGCTTTCAATAAATTGATGTTTATTGTGAGTTCCAACCTTGAATGCTTGATTGTATTAATATTTCCCCTAGAGTGACACTAGGGTTGAGAGTTCTTGTTGGTAACCTTGTGAGTGAGTGACACACCACGAGCGTTAGACAAAGCTAGGTTGGAGAGGGTTGAGAGGGTGATTTGAGAGGTACAGGAGCGTCCCCTTTCCCTTCCTGCGTGATAGATTCTACCTCCGTTCCTCGAGTTCTTTGCAGCCATAATAGAGTGAATGGTCTAAGGGATGAACTTCCGCTGGGGCTTAGTTGCGTGTGCAACGGAGTGAAGCATTGAGGTGATCTTAGCATCTTGGGCTTAATTGTGGTTAGGGACCTTCCACCTGGACCAAAGGGTTAGGTCTATAATTAGGAAGAGATTTATCACTTGGAATCCCTAGAGCTCATTGCAACTCTATGCGAGTGCGAGGTGTTGAGATTGTTCGATTTCTCCTCCGGGACATGTATAGAGTTAGGCATAGTTGACCTTAGATTTGGGACTATGTAATTAAGGATTTCCACGACTCACTATTGCATTGATTAGAAAGCATAATAGAGGGTTCTTGCACTTGAAACAATTATCCTAGGTGGAGCATTATCCGGGTACCTCATCTTTATCGATTTCCTTAGCCCATGCTTTACTTTTGCTCCCTTTCTTGTTGCTTTTATTGTTGAGAATTTAATCATTATCACACTCATTATCATTGATCTTTGACATAGCTAAGAATCGAATTAAGTATTTTTATTCCCTACTTACTGTGGATTCGATACCCGCTCACCCGGGATTATTACTTCGACAAACCTGTGCACTTGCGGGATATACGCAAGGGGACCTTGTCAAGTTTTTGGCGCCGTTGCCGGGGACTAGGCGTTTAGAGATACTTTGCACTTTGTTTTCTTAGCTATTTCACCACACATTCTATTTCACGTCTTCTTATTCTATCATCGTTCTGATTTTCTTTTTCTTTCTTTTTGGTGTAGCTCCAGGTTATGACCCGAGGGAATCCATCAAAACTGATTGAAGGAGACCATGAGCTTGAACGTACACTTAGAAGAAAAGGGAAAGAACCTGTGCAAGAACAGCATAATTCAGCTGATTTGGAAGGAGAGGAATCTGAAAACATGGCAGAACAGAATGAGCAACAGCGAATAGTATCTGATTATGCCAGACCTTCAATATTGGGGACATAATCGAGTATTGTGCGTCCCCTGATTACAACTCAGAACTTCGAGCTAAAGCCGGCATTCATCCATATGCTGCAGTAGTCCGCACAATTCAACGGTTTGGCCGATGAGGATCCAATTAGTCATATAGAGAACTTTCTCGAGGTGTGCAACATGCTGAAGATAAATGGGGTTACGGATGACGCCATCAAATTGAGAGCCTTCCCATTTTCCTTGAAGGGGAAAGTAAAGCAGTGGCTACAGTCATTTCCTAGAGCATCAATCACTACATGGGAGGAGATGGTAGAAGCTTTTCTAGGCCGTTATTTCACTCCCGGATAATCAGCAAAGCTTAGGAATGAGATCTCGTCCTTTGTTCAGTTAGAATTGGAGTCTCTATTCGAGATATGGGAAAGGTTCAAGGAGCTCCTGAGAAAGTGTCCGCAACACGGATTCCCGGAGTGGATGATTGTTCAAACCTTCTACAATGGTTTGAACCCGAGCACAAGGCAATTCTTGGATGCGGTAGTAGGAGGTACCTTAGGTAGCAAAACCCCCGATGAGGCTCGTCAATTAATTGAGGAAATGGGGTTAAATAGTTACCAATGGAATGCTAGAGAGAAGAAAAAGGTGGCCGGTATCCATGAAATTGATGCGGTGACCTCATTGGCGGCGCAAGTAGAGAGTCTGAGTAAGAAGCTAGATCTCATAGCTTGAAATAGAGTTGTGGCCGTGACTAATTGCACCGGTTGTGGTGGAGGACATGCTCCCTCTGATTGCCTGATCGTTATTGGTGATGTTTCTTCAGTGGAAAACATTGACTTTGTAGGTAATTGCATGAGACCTCAAGGGAACCCATATAGCAATACTTACAATTCAGGTTGGAAGAATCATCCCAACTTTTCATGGAGTAATCAAGGACCACAAAAGGCCATGGGGCCACCGGGTTTCCAACAACAACAACAAGCAACTCAAGTGGAAAACAGAATTTCAGGATTGGAAACCCGAATGACGGATTTAGAGAAGCACTTGGCTAGATTTGTTCAATCTGCAAATACACGGTTTGAATCAGTTGAGGCTACACTTCACAACCACACCGCTTCTTTGCACAACCTTGAAAATCTGGTGTGGCAAATTGCAAAGTCTCTCTTCGAAAGGCCACATGGAAGTTTACCAAGCAATACGGAAACCAACCCTAGAGAACATGTGAAGGCGATCACTTTGAGAAGTGGTCATGAGGTTGAAGGGAGGCTTCCGAGTGAGAAGCCAAAAGAACACACACCCGAGGTTGTAGAGGTTAAGGAGGGAGCGAAGAAAGAGAAAAAGGTGGCATCCCCACCTTTCAAGCCAAGAATCCCTTATCCCTCTAGATTGAAAAATGACCAAGGGGATGAACAGTATAAGAAGTTCTTGAGTTTATTCAAGCAACTCCACATCAACATTCCTTTTGTAGAGGAATTAGCTCAAATGCCTAAGTATGCGAAGTTCCTGAAAGACTTGTTGACCAACAAGAGGAAGTTGGAGGAGAGTGCTTCAGTGGTGTTAGATGCTTCATGCTCGGCGGTGCTGCAAAAGAACATGCCGAACAAGAAGAAAGACCCAGGAAGCTTCATTATTCTGTGTAACATCGGCAACTTAGGTGAAGAAATGGCACTTGCAGATTCAGGGGCAAGTATCAACGTCATGCCATATGTTTTTTTCCAAAAGTTAGGCTTGGGAGAGCCTAGGCCTACTCGGATGACTCTATAATTGGTGGACCGAACGGTGCGACATCCGAGAGGCATCATTGAAGTCGTGCTTGTCAAGGTGGACAAGTACATTATTTTGGTTGACCTCGTAGTGCTAGATGTCGATGAGGATGCGGATGTACCTTTGATTGACATGGACAGCGGAGAGCTCACATTGAGAGTTGGAGATGACAAACTCACTTACCGCCTTGCTGAAGCCATGCGGCATTCTCTCGATTTTGATGACACTTTGTATTTCCTAGACACTACTGATGAGCTTGTTGATGAATACATGCAGGAAATGTTCAACCCGGATCCATATGAAGGTTTGTTCGACCAAGAGGAGAGCAATGAAGAAGTAATGATGCTTGGGTCGACTGAGGAGGTAACATCTACTCCGGTGATATTGAAGAAGGTGCTCCGGAAAATGAGGAGAGCTAGGAGACGCCACCGAAAACACTCCAAGACTGTTGGAGACGTACATGAACAGCGAAGGTTGGATGAACCCATGCTATTTGGTCCGAAGCCCGATAATACACCCTCTACCATCAAGAGACTTTGCACATCATGCTTCCAAGTCATGGGTAAGAGGGCGTCTATCATTCATGAAATCCCATGTGGTAAGACAAGGTACGTCAAGCTTAGTGATGTTAAACAAGCGCTTCTTTGGAGGCAACCCAAGTGTTTACTGTTTTCTTATATTTTAGTTTAGTTCATTTGCATGAATAATTCGTTAAGTGTTGTTATCTAATTTTTTTTAGATGCTTGTTCTGCGATTTTATTGTGGGTTTTTAAAGTCATCGTGTGCTTTATGAGGAATTGGCGAGAGTTTGGTCGTTTGGGTTCTATTTCGTGTTTTTAACTGGTAAAATTTGCATAATAGGGCAGGCTCTGAGTGTGCAAACATGTTCAGAAATATTCTGTAGAGCCTGCAAATTTTTCTAAGTCATCCAGAGAAAACACACGGGCGTGTGGAATTTCCATACGCCCGTGGATGTATACTGCGAGCTCATCCAGAGAAGGCACAGGGGCGTACGGCTGTCCTTGTGAATGACCATGCGACTCTCACACGCCCGTGGATAATTTCTGCACGGGCGTGTGGATTCCTGCAGAGTTAGGCAGATTTTTCCCGAGAACACACAGGGGTGTGGACTCGCCCCTGTGAGCGACCTTGTGAACCACGCACGGGCGTGGGTAATTTTCGCACGCCCGTGTGATACTCTGCAGAGGAGTTTTCTCCATCCCGAGAAGACACAGGGGCGTGTGGCTGCCCCTGTGAATTTGGCATCTGAATGCCCACGCCCGTGGGGAATTTCCGCACGGGCGTGTGTAACATTTAGTATTTTTCTCGGATGTCCAAAGAAGCCACAGGGGCGTGCGGCTGCCCCTATGAGTCGGGAGCACTGCCGTGTATGTTTTCCGCATGCCCGTGGGAAAGCAGTCAGAGTCAAAGGAGCATTTTATCGAAAGAGCACATGGGCGTGAGGACGCTCCTGTAGTGCTTTCGAAGTGGGCACACGGGCGTGGGGAATTTCCACACGCCCGTGGGGATGCACAGAACGCCAAAATCGTGAGTTCTGTTTAAAAGAGGATAATTTCTCTCTCTCTTCACGACTTTTATTCGCCTGAAAACACTCCCACAGTATTCTCCGAGTTCGGAGTGCTAATTGGGTGGGATTTTAGTGCAGTTTTCTGGCCGGTTCTTCATTTTCTCACTCCCTCTGGTCGGTAACTTTTGTTTTTATCATCTTCCTTGCCAATTCATGGTTTCTAGCGATTAACCTGGTTAATAATGCTTCGTTTCTTCAATTAGAAAGTAATTTATGTTTAGAACGAAGTTATAAGCATTATTAAGTTGTATTTTTGGATTGTTGAAGCATGGTCGTGCGTTTCTCACGCCCCGTGAATCCACACGGGGGTGCGGAAATTCCACACGACCGTGTGGATTTCTGCGGCATTGGTTTATCAACTTGTTTGATCAATTTCATTTAAATCTTGCAGATTATGGCACCTAGGTCAAAGAAGCAAGCTGATAAGAGACCACGTGAGTCATCTCCTGGGCCCGAGGGCATGCGGTTTGCAATTCCAGAGCATCAGGTTTGCTATGAGCGCCTGTCGAGGCTTCGTATTGGGCAGACTCGTTTCTTAGACACGACTATATTGCGAGATCTGCAGCAGGGTGATGAGTTTGCTGATGAGATCGAGGATCTCGTTTCAAAGGGTGGTTGGCGGCAGTTGTTGATGATTAGAGTGCCAGCCATCCGAGAGTTTACACTTGAGGTGTTCTCATCATTCGAGTTTGATAGATCGTATACGAGCTTTGACAGTGTGGACACCATTCAGTTCAGAATATTTGGACACCACCATAGCTTGAGCATTACACAGTTTTCAGTACTACTGGGCTTGTAGGAGAAGGCATTCACAGATATAGAGGAGTATGCACAGTTACCGACTGATTACGCTGGAACCTTGACCCCACAGAGAGCTTACAGAGTGTTATGTGGTCAAGGTCAGTACAAGCCGGGGGTGTCTAAGGCCACGTGCCTTTCTCGACCTGCATACAGATACTTGCATGCCATTATGAGTAGGTCGGTGAATGGCCGTGGTGATAGCACTGGTGTCCTGAGCTGTCAGGAGCTACTGTACTTGTACTCGATGGTACAGCGTGTACCGATTCACTTAGGGCTCATCCTGGCAGAGTACATCAGACATTAGGGACACTATGCTAGACTGGGAGCGATCTTCTCGGGCCCCTACATTACGAGATTAGTGCTGGGCATGGGTCTCTTGGACTCGATTCGCGGAGCCGAGAAGACGAGTGTACCTGCCCCCCTTACTCTAGAGACGATGCGGATGATGGGCATGGTCCGCAGGGTTCGAACAGGAGTTTTTGCTTTAATACTACCAGCTCTAGAGATAGCCGAGGGTGAGGGTGATGAAGCCAGAGCATCTCGGCCCGACTCCCCGAGCCTCGGCCCGAGCACGATGGAGACCGAGGCACCTCCGAGTAGCGGAGGAGCCACCCCGGTGCGTATGTTTTCACCATCTCGAGCCAATGATCGCTTTGAGAGGCTCGAGAATGCTATAGGGGTGGTACGAGCTGAGGGTTGCCGAGATTAGGGACTACTGCGAGCTTCTCGATTACACGAGTTCATGGCGGCGTTTTCGACGTGTTACGAGCAAATTTTTAGAGCGAGACGTTGCCTCATCATTTTGTATTGCGATCGAGGACTCCTCCCGAGCCCCCTCGGTTCCTCTAGCACCTCCATCCTCTACCGCGTGCACGGTAGACCCACTATGTGCTTCACCAGCAGCTGCAGCAGTACTGGCGCCTGAGAGCGACACCGACACTTGATTTTCCTTTCCTTTACTTTCTTGCATTTTATTTTTATTTTTCTTGTTCTTAGACTTGTTCACTCAGAAAGGATTCTCCTTCTGAGTTTATTTTTATTTTTACATCATCGAGTTGTATTCACTGCTTCATATTTTATATACACTCAATTTATTTTGCCTTTATTGAGCTTCACTGAACCCCCTCGTGTATGCGTGATGGTCTTGTCTTCTTGGGAATTGAGACTTAGTCATGGGCACGGCCAAGGTACTGAGGTACTTGGCCGTGTGAGCTTCACAACCCGTTGGAACACTACCCCCAACGAACTAGCTTCTTCAAACGCCACACTAGGAGTCAGGGGAGTATTGTTTTGATTGCTTCTACCACATTTGCTTTTGAATGATTTATATTTTGAGTGGGCTTGCATGTGTACATTGGGGACGATGTACAACTTAAGTGTGTGTGGGGGGGGGAGTTTCATAGTGCACACATCTTTTCTATTGCTCTTGATTGTTATATGCTCACATAGCCAATGGCGGCTCACCTTAGTTGCAATGATTGTATTCTTGAGTTTAGGAGAATTTCTAACATTGAATGTTTTCATGCTCTAGTTCTTGCTTGAATTTCTAGGAATTTTTGCCCGATTTACACTCAGTGCACTACTCACTCTTTGAACTATATTGGAAACTCATGTTCGATGTTTAAGGGACTAGTTAGGTTTATTTTCTTGTGCTAAATTCTAAAAAAAAAAATGAAAAATGCAAAGAAAAGAAACAAAATATTTTTATTGTGCTTGTTGGGTGGAAAGAGCTACCACCTATAAAGTATGAAGCTACTCTCATAAGTCGGATACTAGCTATGCCTTAATGAGAGAAAGAGCTATCTCATAGGATGAGTGAAAGCTACCACTCGGGTAGAAAGAGCTACTACCTCGAAAGTGTGAAAGCCACCTTAGCGGCCGCTTTGGAAAGGGCTACCTTAGAGGATGTGTGAAGCGACTACCATCTTTGAAATTGTTGTCACTTGTGTAGTTAAATAAGTCCCTTATACTTAGAGCTTTGAGGAGTTTACCTTGGGTTGACTTGAGTGAGTCCACACACTTTCACGATTTCAGGTTTGTTGTCTTTTATTATTCAAGTTTTTATCTAGAGTTTTGATTTTTCACATTTAGTGTTGAAGTTTCCCTCACTTGTAGAATGCTCTCTTTGTATACTGTGGTGAAGCTAAGGCCAAGCACTTAAAATATTTTCTTCATTGATGCACAGAATGTTTAATTTTTGCTTGAGGACAAGCAAAAGCTTAAGTGTGGGGGAGTTTGATAAGTGCTTGAGTGATATGAATGCGAAGCATTCTTTCCTTATGTTGAGCATTACTTTTCTTGGATTTTTACACTAATATGTGTGTTTTTATTTTACTTTTATGCAGGTAGGGTTGTGAGGCCAAGCATGAAGGAAATAGGCTAATGTGGATCATAATGCACCAATTTTGGAGGAAATCTTGCTAAGGTTCAAACGCGAAGACATATGTCAGGTGTGAGATGCTAGAGTGTCTGCCAACCTCCTCGTATTCGAATGGGCACATCCATTTGGAGGGGCACAAAGGCAGTCACATTCGAGCATTCCGACTTATGCACATAGAATAAGAGCTCCACCAATATATACACCATTGAATAAGCAAGTGATCCACGACGTGAACGTGTGCCCGTTTGCGTTAACCCGATGAAAGTATGGAATTGGGAAGCTATTCAGGTCGATTACTGTAGCAGAGCACTGTAGCATACACTGTAGCAGCACTGTTCACAGTCGGCAGAGAAATCAGAGAAGCAAAGAATCCACACGGGCGTGTCGAAATTATCCATGCCCGTGTGGAAATTCCGCACGGGCGCATGGAGCATCCACGCCCGTGTAGTCGCCCTATTCCAGCCCTATTTAAAGCCGATTCATCCCCGATTTTGGTATTCTTTTCTCCATCTTTTCCCCAACTTGAGAGAGGGCTTCGACTAGGGTTACGAAGGGGTATTGGCCAAGGTTTTGGAGAGGTTCTATGGCTCCGACATCGTCATTCCTTAGGAAGAAGGTAGGTAGGGGTGCTTCCGTTGAGGCGCATCCTATACCGAACGAGGGAATCCTTGGACGATGAGTAGAGGACTTTCCACAAGACCATCGACATGATTATCGAGGGGGTTTCTTTATGGATTCTTTACTTTTACATTCTATTTCATTGATTGTACTTAGCTCCATGGAGAGCTAAACCCCTAGTGGATACTCGGGTATTGTGAACCCTAGGATGTATTTGTTTCTTTGAACCTCTTTATTATGCTTTCAATAAATTGATGTTTATTGTGAGTTCCAACCTTGAATGCTTGATTGTATGAATATTTCCCCTAGAGTGACACTAGGGTTGAGAGTTCTTGTTGGTAACCTTGTGAGTGAGTGACACACCACGAGCGTTAGACAAAACTAGATTGGAGAGGGTTGAGAGGGTGAGTCGAGAGGTACAGGAGCGTCCCCTTTCCCTTCTGGCGTGATAGATTCTACCTCCGTTCCTCGAGTTCTTTGCGGCCATAATAGAGTGAATGGTCTAAGGGATGAACTTCCGCTGGGGCTTAGTTGCGCGTGCAACGGAGTGAAGCGTTGAGGTGATCTTAGCATCTTGGGCTTAATTGTGGTTAGGGACCTTCCACCTGGACCAAAGGGTTAGGTCTATAATTAGGAAGAGATTTATCACTTGGAATCCCTAGAGCTCATTGCAACTCTATGCGAGTGCGAGGTGTTGAGATTGTTCGATTTCTCCTCCGGGACATGTATAGAGTTAGGCATAGTTGACCTTAGATTTGGGACTATGTAATTAAGGATTTCCATGACTCACCATTGCATTGATTAGAAAGCATAATAGAGGGTTCTTGCACTTGAAACAATTATCCTAGGTGGAGCATTATCTGGGTACCCCATCTTTATCGATTGCCTTACCCCCTGCTTTACTTTTGCTCCCTTTCTTGTTACTTTTATTGTTGATAATTGAATCATTATCACACTCATTATCATTGATCTTTCACATAGCTAAGAATCGAATTAAGTATTTGTATTCCCTACTCCCTGTGGATTCGATACCCGCTCACCCCAGATTATTACTTCAACAAACCCGTGCACTTACGGGATATACGCAAGGGGACCTTGTCAGGTATCTTGCAAGACTTTCTGCATCTCCTCCTGTACTGATATAATTGATACTCACAGCTTACGCTGAACGTGACTGACAAATGTATCATACTCCACCTGTGCAACCGGTGCATCCATCTTGTGGTGTGGGAGTTTGACTTTTTCTTTACTTTGCTTATGTTTTGCCTCTTGAGTTTAACTTGTTGTTTAAGTATTTTGAGTGTTCTTTTTGTGTTAGGAACTTAGTTAAGGTTTTTGGGAGGTTTATAAAGTGGGAGAGAGTCGTTTTTGGAGGTCAACTCGAAAGCCTCACGGTTTCCATGCGGGCGCATGGAAGCCCGTGAGGGTTTCAGTAAAAGTGATTTTTGTTGGGCTGAATTGGACCAACCTGAAAGCCTCACGGCCTCCATGCGGGCGCATGGAGCCCGTGAAGATTTCGAAGTGGTCTCAAAGTTGTCTCACGAGCCTTGGCATATATATTGGCCTTCTTGGACCTTCTAGGACATTCCTAACTTCTTTTTTTCTCCTTCTTCCTTCTCCTCTGATTTTTCTTCATTTTTTTCTCTTCAAACCTCTCATCTTTGATCCCCAAACAAAAATAAGAAGTGGAAATCTCATCTCCTTACAAGAAGAAGAGTTCGATTAAGGCATAGAGAAGATTATCGGTGAGTTGGGCTACATCAACTTCCTCCTTTTTCTCTCCTCTCATCCTTGTTGTGATTCTTTGAAATTTTTTTGTGAGAAATCTTAGTTATTGAAGTGATTTAAAGATTAGAATCATTTTAAGGTTGTAAAAACCATGATTTGGTGAGGAAATGAGAGACATCTTGCACCTCAAGGGTTCGAGGTTCTTGTAGCACCGAACCAAGTTAAAAGTCCTTTTGTTCTTTTTTTGCTGATTTTGAGGATTTTTAAAGGTTTCATTCTTGTTATATCTTCTTATTAGAGTGCTTGGAAAAACTCTAGAAGCAATTTACTCCTATTTTAAGCACATTTTTCCTTCTTTTTTTAATTGGTTGTAGAATTGTTGTTGAATCTTGCTTTTTGTTGGTTGTTTAACGGCTTCTAGGAGGAGAAGCTTCAAGCAAAGGAAAAGAGATTACGAGACAAGTAACCTTGGAGGGTGTTAGCTTGCCAAGTTTGTGAGTGGGATTTACTAAATTATGGACTATAAATCATGCATGCTTATAATACTAAATTTGCTTATTTACGAAGGATAAACTCCTTGTTGCCAATAAAAACTCTTGAAATATTTTTCGAGTGTGATTTTTAGAAATCATGATGAACTATAATTTAGCTTTTTTTCCATGATTATTGGAAAGATTCAATATATTATTTGTGATCTAGAAAAACCCTATATTTTATAATATATGATTTCAAGTTTTGTGTTTTTCACGGGACTTGATGTTCTTGTTGGGATGTTCATAAAAAGCTTATGCAAACCAAAAATGATTTCATTGTGATGATGATACATTTGAACTATATTTTTCAAAGAAGGTTTTTTTGTATGATATTCTTGATGAAATTGGTTTCATTGGAATTATTTTTGAGCAAGTCATTCACTCTTGGGATGAGACTATTATTTGTGAATATTTGTGATCTCATGGTTGAGACTTTTTGCTTTCCTTTTGGTATGTATATTAAGCCTAAGGGCCAGAATGATATTTATCCGTATTAATGACTCTTGTTCATTAATTGTAAATATAGTCCTGAATAAGGACACTTTTTTTATGTTGTTATAAATCTTGGGATTTTGCTATGCAAACACCCGTGGGGTCTTGAACATATCCATGGAAATGGTGGGCTACGGCCTTCATGTTCTTGACGGGGTGGTTTTGATGGTGACGGGGAAACCCCAATACTTACTGCGGTGAGAGTGTGGATGGTTTCCACGGGCCGACCTGTCTAGAGGTGGCGTGGAATCTTGTCAAACCGGTTATGCCATTTTCGGGTGGGAGCGTAGAGCCACGACTTGGATATAGTTGGGTTGTTGGGTCACCACACGAACTTCCAGTGACCAACGCCAAGATATGCGCATCTTGGTGGCTCCGACCTAACCGCGGCCACGGTTAGCGAGGGAGGGTTTTTCGAGGCTATTTAAAAATATATTTGTTTATTTTTAATCGATGATTTATACATTTTTTTGAATTATGAGTTACTAAGCCAAAGTATAAACTTGGATTTCTTACTCATATGGATTTTTGAGATGATTTAAAAAGAGTTTTTATCGAGCATTTCATTGTTGTAAATTTTTATATCTTAATTTATACTTGACAGTCAAAGTATATTGAATATTTTGAGGAGTTGAAATATATTTTTTTACCTTTTACTTTAATATATTATGTATGGGATATAGCTCCATGTTTAGCCACTCACTGAGTAACCTAGTTACTCATCCCTCTTTATTTTTTTCCCTCCCCGGTGTGACCTGGCAGTGGGATAGCGGTGAAGTGCTTGGCGAGTAGTTTGTATTTTCTTAAGTCGTGTATGAAGCTTATATATTTTTGGCATGTAGTTGATGGATCCACTAGGATATTACCAACCCTAATATTAATATGTATCTTTCTTCTTTGATACTTTTTATATATGTTGGTTAGCTTTATGTTGTGTATGAGATGTATACTCTCTAAGTGAATGGTTGTTGTCATGGTTTTAAATTAAAGTGATGGGTTGTGTAGGAACATTTGGGTATATTGGATTGCTAGAATGTTTATTATTGTTATAGTGGTTTTGTACAGGAAACAGGTTAGCCTTACGTTGATCTAGGGGTGAGTTAGTGTTGGACCTCCCTTGGGTTATCGTGGCGGTATGTCATGAGTGGGACCCGTGAGACGGGGCGTGACATGTGGTATGAACCAACAAGGTCATCATCATCACAACTAGCTTCTGAGCCTACCATGTTAGTGGATTTGAAGAAAAATATATGTATATATATATATATATATGTGGATTCACTCAAATCTCATCTCTTACTTACCAAAGCTCTTATGCCTTCTCGTTGGATCACAGTTGTGCCAAGTGGTGGTTAACTGTATGTGATTAAGCCATTAAACAAAAGGTGTCAAAGGAACTAGCTTCAGTTTTTAGTGGAGTTTGGTTGGCTAAAACAAGAAGAGTAAAGTCTATTAAGTGCAAAACAAGTAATAATATGATGAGATATAGTGTCTAGGTTGCTAGAAACTCCAATCCGATTTTTTTTATATTTTTCTAATGGCCTTTCTTG
Organism: Dioscorea cayenensis subsp. rotundata; assembly: GCF_009730915.1. Taxonomy (NCBI): domain Eukaryota; kingdom Viridiplantae; phylum Streptophyta; class Magnoliopsida; order Dioscoreales; family Dioscoreaceae; genus Dioscorea; species Dioscorea cayenensis. The sequence goes on from NC_052482.1 coordinate 6,318,864, forward strand.
AACTTTCTTTCTTTCTTTTTTGTTTGTTTTGGTTTGTTTTTAGTTTTTTTTATGACCAGCAACAAGAGGAATATGAATAGATTATAATCCTAAAATATAATAGTCAAATAATAGTACTAAATGCAAAAGTTAGGTAATTTTTGGTTATTTTTAGGTTTGTGGACTATCAGACTAAAAACAAATTATGAAACAACTGAGATTGAATCAAAATGTTAATGTAGGAATAACGTATCCTATCGTGTCAATGAAGCCTCTGGTACTAAATGATAGGCTCCAACTTGATGAAGAAAAAGGAGATCTAAATGATGGCCCGATCTTCATGGCATAGGATCTAGGTTGAGGGAAAACTAGCTTCGAACAGCCGGGGATGTACGCGACTCATACGTTGGGGAGAAACAATCCAAAGCTTCAAGAACTCCGACCCACTGTCCGAACAATCGTAGAACCAAAAACTAAAAACTAATCCACACAAAATGCCTAGAAGCGTAGAGCACGAATTAGGAGAAAGCCGAAATTTTCCTTTCGCAAATCTGAGCGAACCCACAAGAACAATGGTAGTAAGACAACTCTTATTTCATGAATAATAATCAAAGTTCTATCTTTCAAAAGAGAAGGTACAAGGCTATTTATAGCCAATTTAAACTTGGGATACGAGAAAACTATCTTATTAAGATTAGCTAGAGAATCAATCTAAAGATAGAAAATGAAAATTTGCTAGGAAAACAATATAAAAATAGGAAAATAAAATTAGTTAAAAAAATCAATCTAAATACGAGAATAGTATCTGGGGTTAATGTAGCACATGAAGATGGCAGGCGAATCTCTCTACTCTTAATCTGGGAATACTTGATTTCGTAGTTGATTGGGATTTGATTTTGTTTCCTTCCAAAAATTAAGTTAGTTTATGAGAGAGATATTTTGGATTGATTTGTCATAGGCACAATTTCCTTCTTAGACATGCACGTGAGTGTGAGGCTCACATGTGGCGTAGCTCAAAATGTTTTTCTCTTGCTATCCTCTTATTGGATAAAGTCTAGAATTATATCCTCACTTTCTGGTACACCTAAGTACAATTAAGGTAGAAGAAATTGGAAACACTACCATTTCAATATAATTAAAGAATAAGCTTAACTTAGCGTTTACCTTGTTTTGGATTTGTTTAACACGGTTTCGTGTACATGGTACTTGATATGCTTCCTCTTCTATGCCAGCTGAAGTATTACCATTCGTAGGTGGTGTAGTTGTCATGGGATTGATGTCCTCATCATACTAGCCCACTATTTTCGAAGGCACATAGATATTTGTGTGGTATTGTGATAGGTGCCAGAGAATGGGTAATATTTTGAAAAGGGAAGAGATGCCACAAAACTAGAACCAAGCTTGCAAAGTGTTTGATGTGTGGGGGATTGATTTCATAGGCCCATTCCCGAGCTCCCAAGGTTAATATATTAATTTTGGTGGCAGTTGTTTATATTTCCAAGTGGGTGGAACCTCAAGCATTTCCATCTTGTGATGCTAGAGTGGTTGTAAAATTCCCAAAAAAATTGTTCTCCCTATTCGGCAGCAGACCAATGGTAATCATAAGTGACCGAGGCACTCATTTCTATAACTCTTAGTTCGAAAAGGTCTTGAAATAGTACGGGGTGTCTCATCAAACTTCGGCTCCATATTACCCCGGAACTAGCAGTCAAGTTTAGGTATCTAATCAGGAATTTAAGCTAATCCTAGAGAAAACGGTAAGTCATCACTGAAAAGTTTAGGCAGATCAACTTGATGATGCACTCAGGGCCTATAGAACAGGTTACAAAACACCTATTGGGGCAACACCCTACAGATTGGTCTATGGGAAAGCGTGTCACTTGCCAGTTGAATTAGAGCATATACCCTATTGGGCCATAAAGCAATTAAATTTTGATCCCTACCTTATTTGCCACAAGAGAAAGCTCTAATTAAATGAGCTAGACGAATGGTGAATGTTAGCTTATGAAAAATCAGTGCGCTACAAAAAGAAAGGGAAAGAGTACCACGATCGACACACTAAACAAGCTAAACACTTCCAAAGGGGGATCAAGAGCTACTTTTCAACTCTCGATTAAAACTCTTCCCGGGAAAGTTGAAATCAAGGTGGCATGGGCCATATACAGTCTCACAAGTGTTCCCTCATGGTGCCGTCAAGATAAATCATCCTAATAAGAGGAAAATCAAGGTCAATGGTCACAGATTGAAACATTACTTCAAGTCTAGCAACACACCTAAAGATGGAGGTAACTCTTCCCCATTCATCACACCATGAAAGTAAGAAAAGGTACATCAAGCAAATGATGTTAAACAAGTGCTTCTTGAGAGGCATCCCAAACTTTTAAATTCATTGCATTTATGTTTTCATATTCTTTGAGTGTTTAATAGTTAGTGTTCTTTAGTTATGAATGGTTTTTAGTGAATCAGCCAAGTGTTCGCTTGGAATTTTCAGTGGAAAGAAGGGCGGTCATGCTTGGAGCGTGCTTCCCCTGAGTATGATCATGCTAGGAGCCTCTGGCCACTGCTTCCCTTGATGAATAGAAAACAACTCTAGCCTGAGATTTCTAGGGGGAGGCACACGAGCGTGCTTCAACCATGTTTGCCTTAGTGACACTCCCCAGCAAGCTTTTCACTTGATTAGCATGAGTCTGGGATATACAAAGGGGATAGAGCACGACTGTGCTCTGCCCATACTAATCTTGAACACTTAGACATTTCTTCAATTTTCACTCGATTTGTGACCAGATTCACTTCTAATTGCTTTGAGCTCCTCAATTCCTACATCACTAACAAATATACCCAGAATAGCACCGAATGTATACAAAGATGTGCCAAAAGGCAAGCAAAAAAAATAAATTCAGGGTAAGAAAACATGATATGAATTGCACTCATTAAATACACCCACACTTCAATCATTGCTTGTCCTCATGAAATCTCACATCACTCAATGAATAGAAAGATGAGTGCATTACCTCTGATCTCAAGAAAATTAAAACTTCTTAAATAAGGGGGAAGCAACAAGGGTTAGAAAACAATGAGAATACTCAATTAAATGACTACACTCTTACTTCAAAGAACATGTGTGTGTGCAAACCCTAATTTGAGTGTTCTAAAGTATTAAGGAGTTGACCTAGTAACATTCAATTGACCCCTAACCAATATGACTATTAATACGGAATTTCTTTCTACCAAATCCTCCTATGATCACATTAAAAGCAGAGAATTCTCTAATCAGGGCCGATACTCAAACTAGGTCCAACCCTAATGTTTGGAGGGGTACAAAATACCCGATGGTCACGGTGTATTTGTACATGAATCCCCTTCTAGCTAAGCGAGTCTAGTACAAGGGCATTGGACACACTATTGAGTACAATCTAGAAAATGAAATACAAAGTTCTCATATATACCAATGCATTTAAGTACACAAAACATGAATCTCATACACAATTGTAATAAAACAGATCAAAACATCAAACTACACAAGTTTACCGCAAGGTTCAATGACATCCGGTGACCTTGGGGTTTATTTGTTCATGCTAACAAAATACATGCTCAAAGTCATAAAATCAACCAAACAAAGTAACATAAAACTCCCTCAAATGACGAATGTGGAGTAAAAAACCGTGGAAAGCTTCCAACGACGACACCGAAGGGGTGGCTTCCTTGTCCTCTACAAGCTTCTAAACAAAAACAAAATGAGGAGAGATCTTGCCAAATCTTGCTCTTCCTTTCGATTTCCACTCTAAAGAATATCTTCCTTCAGCTTCATTTACCCTTGATCTAGAGGTGGAGATGAGAGCTCTAAGGTAGGAGGAGATGAATTCCCAAATAGCCCTAAAACTTCTTTTAAAAACCATTATCTGGTTGTCTTAACGGTCTAGTTCACGGGCGTGAAGGAACCCGTAAGAGCCTCGGGATTTTTGCCAAAATTTCTATGAATTGCTATAATGAATTTATACTATAAACTACTGCAATAATGCACAATCTTCAGCCGGTTTGTGGGTATCTTTATGGCCATTTGAATGCCCATCAACAAAACCCGATTTCTTCCTCAATTGTGTCGTCGAGCTCACCTAGGTTTTCTTAAGGCATGTAACACAAATAAAACAAATTAAACCATAAAAAGGGCATCGATTCATCAATTAATACATGAATAGTAAAACATATATATATATATATAATACACACATTTAGGCATTTATCAAACATCCCCACACCTAAGCACTTGCTTGTCCCCAAGCAAACAATGGTGAAGAACAGGGGCAAGAAGATAAACAGCTAAATGTATGATCTCAAGCTCAAAAGTAAAGAACTCCATAAGCACAATTGAAAAGAAATCAAGATGGTGAGTTGTTCTATAAGTAACCAAGTAAAAGAATAGTCTTGTTTCACTTAAAGTGCTTCTGTGAGCGTGTGTAAACTTCCAACCTCATCCTCCACACCCCGGATTACCCCAGGATGTCCATTCACCCCACACACGATGATAACAAGCTGTCCAATACTCTATGTTGTAGGTGTTGTTGGGGTTCCCAAAAATGTCACAATTGTCAAACAAAATCAGCAAAATTACTATTTATAATTACTGTAGAAAATCACTGTTCACTCAAAATGGATGATTATGTAGTGAGCTTGCAGGCGCAAGCCTGCCTGTAAGAGCTCTTGCATTTTTCTTGCGGGCTGCCTTGCGGGGCAAGAGTGTCCGCAAGGCTGCCTAAATGTCTCCCTTGCAGGCCCATAGGCACCCACAAGGGCCTAGAAACTAAAAAATTGGCACCATGCCCTTTAGAACTTCGTCAAAACTGATATACAAGGTTTAACTCTAACAAAATCTAAAAATTTGCATCCACGCATCACAAAATTAATGAACAAAATCTAAAAATTCAAGGACAAGCATGGATTTAACTCTAACAAACAAACAAAGAATCTAACATTCAAACAACAAGCATAGAAAATACAATAATACAACCATCTAACACACAATTGGAATATGAAAAATACAAGAACATGAACGTGAAACTTGGGTTGTCTCCTAATAAGTGCTTGTTTAACTTCATTAGCTCGATGAACCTCTTTCTTCCCTCATGGAGGCTCGAAGATGGTGTATTCTTCCCTGTTAAAGTGGCATAAAAACTACCAAAAAATATAAAGCATACTTGCCTGGATGGTGCCAAGGTTGAGGCTATGCATGAATTACCTTTTGGTCTCCACGAAAATAACTTGGGTAGGGTATTGCGTAGTTTTAACTTAGGCAGATCCTTAGATAGTTTTAACCTCCTCCCTACTTCTTCTTTGTCCCCGACTTGAGTTTAATTAAACCTTCCAAAAAAATGCTTAGGCCCCCAAGGAAATTGCTTCGGTCAAGAATTATTCAACGGCATTGGTACGTCCTTAGACAGCTTCAACCGCTTATCCACATTTTCTCCATCAACTCTTTACAAATTGGCTTGAATTACCTACAAGAGTTGTTTGAGCTTCTAAAGTAACAAGTTTGGTTGAGAATTTGTCAAGCTAGGCATGGGTGAGTCAATGGGTGGTTTCAACATCCTATCCACATATTTTTTTTCTCAACCTTGGTATGATGATTATCAATTGCACATAAAAATTTCTTGGGCAGTCAAGCAAAGATCTTTTGTTGGGAATTGTCCAAGCCTGGAATAAGTGGGTTCAACGATGGCTTTAGCTTCCTACCCACATCTTCAAATACAATTCCCAAAATTTTTCTTGTGCACTTGACCAATATTGAATTGTTGATGGATTGAATTATGTTGAGGCCAGTGGCTTCTTCAATTGTGATCGATTGAATTTCTTCCACATCCTCACATTTTTCTATAGCCATTTTGTCATCCTCCCTCTTTTCTTCTTCTATGGCATCCTAATGAGATGTGCAATTGCACGGGTCATCAAGTAATAAACCTCTCACGCAAGCATGAAAGGGTCATAATCCCTGTAGTCCCAAGAGCTGCTATTACTTTCCCCTAGATGACACTATCTAGTCTACCAAAGATAAGTTTAAAACAAAATAAGAAAACTAATAAAAAAGCCAACTATAAACAAATGGACTGAGGCACACCACATAAGAAAATTAAAGAAGTAATTGATAAAGAAATGGCTAGACCACCGAATGAGGATCCTACCTAGAGAAGAACAAGCAAGGATGAAATGGGCAATTAAGTACCAAGTTGGCTAAATTTAGTCCACACAGACTCGGAAGTCAACTATCCTAGAAACCTCCGTGATGTAGCCCTAATCCGGTACTGGTTCCTTCATTTAAACGATACCTCTATAATGTCATTGGGAATAGGGAGCCTTGGCTCAGAAAGTTCTGAAGCCCCATTTTATAGGTCAGAATCGTCTATAAAGCCTAGGGGGCTACCGGCACCAGAATCCCTTTGTGTACCGGTACACTGGATACCTTTTCAAACTATATGGATCTAATACCCGGGCGCATCCATCATATCCAAGTACAATCGACAAAATGAATCACGGAGTTCTCATGTAATCCATAACAATCAAGTACACATGAATGAAACCACACAAACAAGCCAATAATCAATTAAATAACAATGATCATCCACGCAAGTTCTTCTCCCAAAGTTGATTGGATGCCCGGTGGCCTTGGGAGTCTAGTTCAACATGAATGACAGAGATCTCAAAATACATAGAAATTCTAAGCAAAATCATAGAAAACTACCTTAGACACGTCCACTAGAAGGTGGTGATTAGAACTTGTCGAATCCATGCCAGTAAGTTCCTTAATGCTCTCATTGATAGCACTCTTTTTCTTCCCTTTGATTTTCCCATCCGATCTTCCTTCTCCCACTACCTTGAAGCCCTAGAAGATGGTGGTGGAGAAAGAGTGGCCAAAGCACTTCAATGATGCCCTAGAACCCTATTAAAAACCTTCTCAAGTTTTCTTCATGCCCTGGCTTATGGGCACAAGGATGCCCATAAGCCCCTCGGGATTTCTACCGACTACAGTACCCTATTGCAGTACAGAGACGCACTTTGTCCAGCTGTCTTGCGGGCATTCTCATGACGGTAAGGTTGCCCATAAGCAAAACCCAAGGCTTTGCTATTTCTTTAATACTCTGTGCTAGAATACTTACTACACTAATTGCTATAATACCTAAGGCTCTAAAATGTTATTTCCGTTGCTTATTTCTTTCTAAATTGCATTGTCGAGCTCACCTAGGCTTCTTTGAAACCAATGAAACCACAAAAGGGCATCGATTCATCAAAATATACATGAATAGTATAAAATGTAAATGTATAAAATATGTATATTTAGGCGATTATCACATCCCTAGATGTAACTTTGACAAGGTCCCCTTGCGTATAGCCCGCAAGTGCACGGGTTTGTCGAAGTAATAATCCCGGGTGAGCGGGTATCGAATCCACAGGGAGTAGGGAATAAAAATACTTAATTCGATTCTTAGCTATGTGAAAGATCAATGATAATGAATGTGACAATGATTCAATTCTCAACAGTAAAAGCAACAAGTAAGAGAGCAAAAGTAAAGAAGGGGGTAAGGCAATCGATAAAGATAGGGTACCCGGACAATGCTTCACCAAGGGTAATTGTTTCAAGTGCAAGAACCCTCTATTATGCTTCCTAATCAATGCAATGGTGAGTCATGGAAATCCTTAATTACATAGTCCCAAATCTAAGGTCAACTATGCCTAACTCTATACATGTCCCGGAGGAGAAATCGAATAATTTCAACACCTCGCACTCGCATAGAGTTGCAATGAGCTCTAGAGATTCCAAGTGATAAATCTCTTCCTAATTATAGACCTAACCCTTTTGTCCAGGTGGAAGGTCCCTAACCAAAATTAAGCCCTAGATGCTAAGATCACCTCAATGCTTCACTCCGTTGCACGCGCAACTAAGCACCAGCGGAAGTTCATCCCTTAGACCATTCACTCTATTATGGCCGCAAAGAACTCAAGGAACGGAGGTAGAATCTATCATGCCGGAGGGGAAATGGGACGCTCCTGTACCTCTCGACTCACCCTCTCAACCCTCTCCAACCTAGATTTGTCTAACGCTCGTGGTGTGTCACTCACTCACAAGGTTACTAACAAGAACTCTCAACCCTAGTGTCACTCTAGGGGAAATGTTCATACAATCAAGCATTCAAGGTTGGAACTCACAATAAACATCAATTTATTGAAAGCATAATAAAGAGGTTCAAAGAAACAAATACATCCTAGGGTTCACAATACCCGAGTACCCACTAGGGGTTTAGATCTCCATGGAGCTAAGTACAATCAAAGAAATAGAATGTAAAAGCAATAAATCCATAAAGAAACCCCGTCGATAGTCGTGTCGATGGTCTTGTGGAAAGTCCTCTACTCGTTGTCCAAGGATTCCCTCGTCCGGTATAGGATCTACCTCGACAGAAGCTCCCCTACCAACCTTCTTCCTAAGGAATGACGATGTCGGAGCCGTAGAACCTCTCCAAAACCTTTGCCAATACCCCTCGAAACCCTAGCCGAAGCCCTCTCTCAAGTTAGGGAAAAGATGGAGAAAAGAATACCAAAATCGGGGCTGAATTGGCTTTAAATAGGGCTGGAATCAGGCGACTACACGGGCGTGGATGCTCCACGCGGCCGTGCAGAATTTCCACACGGGCATGGATAATTTCCACACGCTTGTGTGGATTCTCTACTTCTCTGATTTCTCGGGCGGCTGTGAACAGTGCTGCTACAATATATGCTGCAGTGCTCTGCTACAGTGTTCGGCCTGAATAGCTTCCTAATTCCATACTTTCATCGGGGTAACGCAAACGGGCACACGTTCACATCGTGGATCACTTGCTTCTTCAATGGTGTACACGTTGGTGGAGATCTTGTTCTATCTGCGTAAGTCGGAATGCTCGAATGTGACTGCCTTTGTGCCCCTCCAAATAGATGTGCCCACTCGAATACGAGGAGGTTGGCACACACTCTAGCATCTCACACCTGACCTATGTCTTCGCGTTTGAACCTTAGCAAAATTTCCTCCAAAATTGGTGCATTATGATCTATATTAGCCTATTTCCTTCATACTCGGCCTCACAACCCTACCTGCATAAAAGTAACATAAAAACACACATATTAGTCTAAAAACCCAAGAAAAGTAATGCTCAACATAAGGAAAAAATGCTTCGCATTCATATCACACAAGCACTTATCAAACTTCTACCACTTGCTCATTGTTCCTTTCATTCTCATAAGCTACCTATAAAGATTCTCATAACTGATTCCCAATTCACACATGTGACAGACCAGTGTGACAACCCAGAAGAGGTCCAACACTACCTCAACTCTAGATCACCATAAGGCTAACCTGCTCCCTCTACAATACATCTATAATCACAAGGAATAACTCAACAATAAATACATACATCAATCATCCTACCCATGCTCATTAAATTGACACCAAGGTAAGAAATATAAGTAACCACCATATCATAATGATAACGACAACAACAAGCCCAACACATAGAGTATACCTCTCATACATAACATGGACCAGACTGACATACAAAAAGTATTCCAAAAAGGAAGGACATAATAAGGTTCAACAATACATAGTGGACCTCTCATGATACATGCCAAGGATATAAAGCAACATACATAACTCAAAAGGGGAAATACAAACACAACTCTTGCCAAGCACTTCACGCCTTCACCCTTACGCTGTGCTATCACCTGGGAGGAAGAAAGAGGGGGTGAGTAACTATGTTACTCAATTATGGGTTAAACATGGGACTATAACTCAAGCATGATCAAATGAAAGTAAGATACCATAAAAATGTTTCAATTCTTAATAAGAATAAAGATGCTTTAAATAACAATTATAACATAAGAATATAAGCTTTCTCAATGAAATGCAAAATAAAATCCCTTGGAAATCATCAAGAAATCCATATAATTCCGGAATCCAATTTTCACACATTCTTTTCAATAGCTTCTTATGTCAAAATGCTTAAAAATAAATAAATCAACAAATCAAGATAATCAATAGTATCCAAAATGGCCTCAAAAACCCTCCATCTCTAATTGTGACCTCAGTTAGGTCTGGAGCCACTAAGATGTGCATATCTTGTCATTGGTCATTGGGAAGTCCTTGTGGTGACACCGAATAACCCAACTATATCCAAGTCAGGGGTCTACGTTGTCACGTCCCGACCCGCGGGCCCGCCATGTGACAACCGCCACGACGATCCCGAGGAGGGACACACACCACTCAACCCTCGAGTCATCGCAAGGCTCACAAACTCCTGCTAAACAACACCACAATAATAAAAGTACCAAAAGCAAAACTTTCACTCGAAGAGTCAACCGTAAACTGAAAGATATACAAATCACAGTTACAGAGTTAAGAACACCAGTGGATCCACTGCAATCATACAATGCAATCTGATTAACAGTAAATAAACAACCTGACTTGGGATACAAATTGCCAAACACTTCGCCTCGCTATGACGACCAAAACCACTAAAACCTGGAAGGGAGGAGGGGGTGAGTAACCATAGTCACTCAGTGAATGGGTTAGTACAAATCTAACATAATATCAAAACAAATCGATGAAATTCCAATAAACACATTCTACAATAACATAAATGAACAGGAACGTTCACATTTGCAACACAATGAAAATACAGGATATGAAACCTTGGTATTTAGAAACCAAAACATACATTCTCACGAGTATAGACAAAACATCAACACGTATAAAACAAATGCTTCGATATAATTTCCCAAAATGAGTAGAAAACCCAACTTAAATAAATAAAATCCTCGATAATCACAAATCCTCAATTCTGCATGATATATGTTCGAAAAGCATTAAGATATCAAACATGCTATGTGAAAGATCACACTTCGAATATACCAATTGCAAGAAAATAGAATTTTCCTCAAATATTGAAATTTCGTCTCGATCAAATAAACAATGGCCTAAAAACACTCTCTCTAACTTTAGCCACCGTCGCGACTAAGTTGAGAGCCGTCAAGGTCTTCGCACCCTTGACGTTGGCCCACCGGTCCCGTGTGGTGACCCCGGGATCCCGATGTCTCATCCAATCAGGGCTCTACGCTCCCACCTGATCTGGACAAATCAACACTCAGGTCCACCACGCCACCTCTAAAGGCTGGCCCGTGGGGACCCACTACTGCAGTAGTCGGGCCTTAGCCCGCCGTCACCATCCAAACCAACATAAAGCTGTAGCAATAATACAATCTGAATCACTCATGTCACAGGGTCCTTATCCAGGACAAGCATTCACATATCGGGAATAAACATTATTTCCACAAATCCAAAGCCAAAGCATAGCAATGCATGTAAACTTTCAAAAAGTATTCCAATCCCGATGTGCCAATACATTCAAAAACATTTCTGTCCAAATGTCAAGAATAAAACAATAATATGTGAAGCTCTGAAGCATTGCTTTAGACAATAAAACCAGCCAATATTAAACGCATTATAATATCCACAATCTAGAAGAACATGCCATTCAGAATTAAAAACCCTTTTGTTTTCATAACCATAAATATCAAAAGCATGCTTATACAAGTGAAAGGTTTTACAAACCATTTCTAAAAGTTGATGCCAACAGTGTAGAAAAGAAACATTAAGTTTTGAAATACAATAAAAAGTCATCAAAACAAGCATAGCTTTTTGTTCTAGTTAAACCTCAAGTTACTTAGGATCATTCTAGCTTTCTCTTTCTTGACTCACTAAGTTTTTCCTCCAAATACAAGATTAATCCCCAAGGTCTAGTCTATCACAACCTCTAAATACTTTTACAAGTCATGAAAATATGTTCATCTCATCACATATATTTACACCTACCAAGATACATTGATTAAATCCTACTTTACACATCATCAGGTATTTACTTTCACAAGCCTTTACTATTCGAGCCTCTCTTATACTCAACAATGTCTTAGATCCTTATCATAGTGCCATTACCTCAACATTAATATTTACTTCATCTATAATAATTTCATTGTCAAAATACTCACAAGTTGACTATCTCCTCTAAGGATGTATTAAATCAAACTATTATTAAAAAAATTCACGAGGGAATATTCGGTCTTTTGCAATTCAACACTTGTCACATATATAGCTCAAGCTATTCATCATCAACCTTCTAAATAAATTCCATTTAGAATAATAATCATAATCATTGGCATCCACCCGATATATATATATATATACATATGTATATCCCGATATGATCAAACTACAATTAAGCACCCTACACTATGCTCACAAGAACAAACCTCATCAATTTGTGAGAATCCTACAACATAAGTGTAATTATGTCACCCATGGTTCTCAGATATTACAAAGAATATATTAGCATAAATCTCACTGACTAGCCAAAATCATATATAAGGTTCCACAAGTTATTCCAATTCCAATATACTAGTGTAGTCATATACCTTAGCATTCAAGACTTCATCAGGTTCCATGTACCATGTTTATCACATCATGCCTCAAAACTTCAGAAATTATGCATCATTAGGGAGATTAAATTATCCATTGAACATACATAATCAATTTTACTTATAACCCATAAGCTCCATGAACTTGTTGTAATAATCAGCAATTTCCATTCATCCACCAAGCATGTATATCCTCAAGTTCAATCTCAACTAACGCAAGTACAACATTAACAAGCTTTCTCATGATTTTTCAGAGACTAAACCACAAGTCATTTTAAATTAACCATAGTCTCTAGTGGTCATCTACACTTTCTTTTCTCCTACAGCTAGTGATTTGAAAACATGATAAAGCCATGGAAATCATTTCAGAAAAAACAAATAAAATATTTCCGATACTAAATTACAATTGTGCACTCAACATAACCCACTCACAGAACATGTTGCCTCGCGTAGAGACGCGCACACTGATTGGTGGTTTCCTTCCACTTGGAGGATGCTTCGCCACCTAGATACAAGCAGGGAATCCAAATTCTAATGAACATAATAATGATAATCACAAGAAAAGGTATAAAAATACAATTATACATGTCTAATACAAAACATTAGGATTTTAGGGCAAAACATCGTCATTTTGGATCCAAACGATCTCAGAATGGAGTAAAACTAGTTCCAATGAGTTCAGGGTAAGAAGAGCTTCAATGTGAACCAAATAAATACCAGAAAAGACTCAAAATTTTTGGTGCTACAGTAACTTCGGAATTGCTACAGTAAACCCGAACCTTATACTATGGTTTTCTCCCAAATTACAACTCTAAATCAAAAATTTTCTTCTACAACATTCTCATACATGCATTATAAATCATTGGCTTCAATTTAAGCCTATGAATCATCATATCCATGAAGAAATCAAAGTTTTTATACAATTCTAAAAACAAGGAAATACGGAAGAAATACAAAACAAAAACATTGAATCTTAGGCTTACCAGATTCGGGAGTGAGAGAGGAATAAGTTTGGTATTGAAGTTCGCCGGAAATTCTCGCCGGAAAGATTTTTTTTTTTTTTCTAGGTTTATGCTCGGCCGAACAAGAAGAACAAGAAGCAAGGAAGCAAGAAGGAAAAGAAAGTTCCAGGCTTTTCTCATTCATTCATCATCTTTTTTTTTATATATATATATATATATATAGGAAATGACCTAATTGCCCTCTTAATAGAAAAATCATATAAAATGGATCCAAATGACGGAATTGCCCTTGATTTTTCACATAAAAGCTACTATGCAAACATGCAAAAATGCCACTACTACTAAATGACCATTTTACCCCTAATGCAAGCATAAAAATCTAAATAGGCCCGAGGTCTAAATCAGGACAAGGTACAACATACGCTCCCACCTGAAATGGCATAACCGGTTTGACAGTTTTCCACACCACCTCAACTATGTCAGCCTGTGGAAAACCATCCACGTCTTACTGTAGTAAGTACTGGAACTCGGCTCCCATGTCACCATCAAAAATTTAAATAACAGTATAGCCCGTAGGCTCAACATGTTAGCATCATTCTCATCGAGATATCACAAGTGTTCATAATTGCAATTCTCACTCCAAGAGTGAATAATGTGATTATAGCATTTCACTGAAGCCATTTTCATCAAGAACATCATGCAAGAATATCCTTTAAAAATATACTTCAAATATAGCATCATCACAATGAAATTCAACTTGGTTTATACATGCCTTTTTGGTCATCATAACAAGAACGTCAAATCTCTTAAAAATGCACACTTTGAAACATATATTTCAAAACACGGGGTTTCCAAACCACAACTAGTGTGTATACTTTACAAGTATTCATGAAATAAGCTAAATCATAAATCATCATGATTTCTAAACTCCATGTAAAACCTTTAAAGAGATTTAGCAATAAGGAGTTTATCATTCAAAGGCAAGAAACTTGAATATTAGAAAAACATGCATGATTTATAGTCCATAATTAGTAAATCCCACTCTCAAACTTGGCGAGCTAGAAAGCTCCAGTGTTACTTCTCCACCGGCACTTTCTTATTACTTGGAGTGTCACCTCTTAGAAGTAATTTAACAAACCAAAACATTAACAAAACATCATCAACAACTTTTTCATTTGAAATAAATGAAAAAATGCTCAAAATGGGAAAATGATTGTTTCTAGGTTTTCTAAACTCTCTAACTAGAAGATCAAGCAAGAATAGATCTCTCACAACCCTTAAAACAAACAAAGAAAGCAAGGAAAACCTAACTCGGTTTGGTGCTACAGTAAATCCAAAATTAAGGGAGAAGATGGTTCAAGGATTCCTCCATATCAATGTCATACAAATCAACACAAATACTGCTCCCAAGCTTTATTATCAAAGAAGAAGAAAAGGAAACAAGAATTAAGCTCCCACTTGAGTCCACAACCAAACCCTAACTATACTCATCCAAAGAATAAAGAAGTAACAAGAAAGGATGGAAGCTCACCTTGAGTCAAGAGATGATCATACTTCTTGATCAAAGAACAAGCCCAAGAATCCCCTCCAAAATCAACCCTTAAACCTCAAAGAATGGTAGAGGAAGAGAGAAGGAAACAATGGGAGGCTTTTAAGAGAAGAAAGTTGTGAAAAATGAGCTCAAACAGGTATAAAATCCCTAAAACTATGCGTGTGCGGCCTCGTGTGCGGCCGCACACCGTAGGCAGAAAGGTGTACGGGCTGGTGTGCGGCCCGCACACTAGGCCATTCACTCCTCTGCCTGGGATGTGCGGCCCCCCGTGTGGGCGCACAGGGGGCCATACAGCTCCCACCTTGGGAGCTGTGCAACCTATGCACAACCTATACAAGCTTTGTACGGTCTGTTCACAGCCCATGCACTCCAAACAACTCTCAGAACATCACCAAATGCTCGGCAAGAAGCCCCATATCAAAGAAAATGAGAAAACAACTAAAACAACTAAGATAACAAAGTAACAAACAAATAAAGAAGACCAAGTACCACCAACATGTGAATCCTAGGATTTTATTCTTTGTATTGCATTACTTTGTATTTTCTATTAAATCCAAGTTTAATTTCATTTTAATCTTGCTTTCTTATTACTTTCTTACCTTGTTGATCTTATGGTTAATTGGTATGTATGATTTGTTTGCCTTGGTGAGAGAGAGGTCTCCATTAAGGCTAGAACCTCAAGGTTAAAGACGGTTGAGAGGGTGAGTCATGAGATAGTGGAGTATCCCCTTTCCCCTCCAATTAGTACATTCTATCTCCCTATTCCCTAGCCATTATACCACCATATTTTGTGTGAGGTGTTATGATTGAGAGATTTCTCAATCTGGACCTTGTAAGGGGTTAGGGACCTTTCAGAGTTAGGTCTATCCTTAGCAATCGAATATACTCTTAGGAGTCCCCATAGTCTATTGCCGTCATATGTGGTGTGGGATGTTAAGATTAAGCGATTTCTCCAGCGGGACCTTGTAGGGGACTAATATCAGTGATCTGGATACAAGGACCAATTATTCTTGGATTTTCTCAACTTTATTAACTCCGTTTAGAAATACTTATGAATCTTGCGCTTAATGTTAAATCCTAGGGGAGCATTGCCCAGGTACTTCCCTTTCATTGATTTAGACTTCCCTCATTTTTACTCTTTCTTATTTTCTTGTGACATTTATATTTCTCGTAATTAAGTTCATTTTATCATATTCTTGATTCTGACTAGATAACTTAGAAGTAATCATTACTAATATTTTTGTTCGTTATGGATTCGACTACCCGACCTATTGGGTACTTTATTAGTTCTACACATGTGCATTTGCGGTACATGCACACAAGAGGTGAGGAGGTACGATGAGGTATCCATTGGATAGACTGGCTAATGCTCGATCACATTGGTCTCTCTAATGAGGTACGAGACCTTATTTTAGTTCAGGGCTGGGATCAGTTCTTCGGCATCGATGAGCCGACTTACTAGGAGCTCATGACAGAGGTCAAAAGCTCTTTTGAGCTCAACTATACCATCATTAGCTATGGCATCTAGAGATGATCAGTCTCCAGATGTTCGGGGAGGAGTATATGATGTCCTACATGGACTTTTTAGAATGAACAAGATTGGTGGACTACACCCGCACGACATCATACTCAGAGCTCCACATCGACCTACTAGTCTACCTGAGCCCAGATCAGGTATAGACCTAGACACGTCGGGGCCGTAAGACTTATGTTTGCAGGACCTCGAAGGTGTTTGTCTTAGGACATCCTAGTGTTCCGCTACCTCCACGTCATCTTGTCGCGGACGTTGACTGGGCGAGGAGACAGCGCTGGAGTCGTGAACCTCTGAGACTTGTATTTTTTATGGAGCATTGTAGCTTGGGAGCTGCTTCACATATGTCATGCAGTCACCTCCCAGTTAAGACATCAGGCTTATGACCCCCGCTTGACGACCATATTCCTTTCTCCTTACATCACCATGTTTGCACGGGGGCTTGGTCTGATCAATCGCTATGCAAGCATACACTGTGTAGGGGCATGTAGCCACTCGTAGTCACCACGCTCCGGGCTATGTATATGATTGAGTGGCGTGACACACCCCTCAGAGTGTAGTACCGGGTGGTCTATGGGACAGACTCTGAGTCTTTGGACGATGAGAAGTCTCTTCCAAAGACCACCGCCACTGCAGTTCCCCATATCTCAGTTCCGGCTCTTGCTGCTGCTACTACTACTACTACATCTCCGATGACGATGACTGTCACACCAACTACATCAGCTCCATCAACTCTTCAGAGGGTCAAGTGAGGATCGAGGGTCTACTTCGACAGATCCTGGAGCATCTGCAACGTTAGGACCCCTCGACCACTACGGTGCCTATATCACCCACTGTTACAACTCTAGTGGTGCCGGAGTCTCCTCCCACTTCACCAACACCACTAGTACTCCACCGACCGTATACAGAGCCAGACTTCCCCTAGCGACTTCCATCATTTTGGTTTTCATATACCACTTTTATACTCTTATATTTCAGTACATTGTATATTTTATTACAGCAAGGGGCACTTGCCCTGCTACTTTTGTATCTTCTGATGTTAGTGGATTTTATTTTTACAATAGTTTATAGTTTTATTTATCATTGTGGTTAACTACTCCAATTATGTCTCATCAGGGTTTGAGGTGATCAGGTACTTTTCTAGCCACACAACTTCTTGCTTGGACAAAGGTAACTTCATTGCTATGGTCGGCCAAACTAAGAAAACATGGAGTACTAGTGACCATACACTCTTTTAATTTCTTTTCATTATATAGCACTACACTTTTGCATGCATGTGTACATTGGGGACAATGTACATCTTTAACTGTGGGGAGGGAGTGTATGTTTGCTTTTCTTTGCATAATTATTGAGAATTTCGTGCTATACTGCACTAGGTTATTATACTATATATCTCTAAAAAAAAAAAATTTTAGGGTGCTTGTATCTTATACACATGCTAGTGTTGATCTTTGAAGACCTTGCACTAAGTTGTTGGACTTTCTTTGGTCTAGGACATGATATGCTAGACTTACAATTCTTTCGTTCTCTCTCGAGAGTCTGACTGCTCTGTGAATCTTTACAATACCTTGTGTCCCTCTTGACTTTACCTTACACCTTATGTTTGTCTAGTGAGTGATGTTTTATAATAGGGATATGATCTGTACTTTCTTTATTGCTCTAAGTTAATATACATGCACAAAATAAAGAGCTACCTCCTTTGTAGTGTGTAGTCACTCCCAACAAGTCGGATATAAAGTGTATTCCCTAGTGGGAGATAGGGCTGCCTCCTAGAAAGTGTGAAAGCTATTGAGTATGATAAAAAAAAAAGAGAGAAAAGGGTAATCATGCATAAAATTATGAAAAGTGTAAGAGTGAGACTAAATAAAACCCCAAAAAGATTCTTTACACGATCTAGACTATAAAATAGTAGACCAGGAGACCGACACTTGGGAAATTACCTTTTATCGTAGAGTAGACTACTCTTTGTAGAGGAATAATTATGCTACCTGGCATTTGATTGTTCTCCCGTACTACTGAAACTCTTGCCTGAGGTCAAGCACTTATCATGTATTCTATTTTTATTAGTTTTATTTGCTCGAGGATAAGCAAATGCATAAGTGTGGGGATATTTGATAAGTGCTAAATTGATCATATTTTCTATAGCATTTACACTGCATCTAGCATGAAATTGTACTTGTTTAGTATCTCATTATGATGAAATTTTATTCTTTTGTTCACAATGACCTTTATTTCTATTTTAGGAAGAAAGAAGTGTATTTGAGGATATTTTGAAGTGAGTTGATGAATCAAGGCTGCACCACAACTCACAACAGGCATTATGGCAACACACAATGCCCGTTATCTACACTCACCACTACCGTCATCAAGCTATGGTAGCATGAACTAATTGGTAGCAACATAAAAGCCATAACGACCCCACAATGGCCGTTGTAAAGTCCATAATGGTCATTGTCAAAATGCATAATGCCCAAACACCGTGCCGGGATGTGACTTGTAGCCCAAGCAACAACTTACTTATAACGGGCATCACAACGCCAATGGTGAGGCAGTGGTAGAGCCGATTACTATAAATACCCCAAGATTTCTGGAGAAGCTAGGACGACCGGAATTCGGCAGATCTGAGCGGCGGGAGACAGTATTTCTCCTATATTATAATGGATTTTGATGGATTTCTCATGAGTATGTCAACAAACATCATAGGAGAAGATCACGCGTGACAGACAATGATAAGTGCTTGAGTAGACATATGTTTATATATGTTTTATATGCATTGAGCATCATTTTTACCATGGTTTATGTCTCATATTGTGTATTTGGTGTTCTTTTATGCATATAGGTTGTGAATGCCTTGAAGAGTATAAAGGAAGCAAAGATGGGCTATAAAGACATAATGTTGGGAGTTCTTGTTTAATTCAAGGACCAAGACACGAGAGGAGTTTATAAACGTGGAGATGTGTGCCAACTTCCAAGAAGATTCAAGTCAATTCACTAGTTGGAAGGGCACAAAGGCAGCCACATCTTCATGTTCCTTCTCTTTGTGAAGATTGAAAGACCTCTCAAAGATACGTCGATGAAGAAAAGTTTTATAGCCTACCACATGGACGTGTGCCCGGACATGTGGCCTCAAGAGAAGAGTGTTTGGACCGCGTTTTGTGAAAAGTACTTTCTCATCTTTTGTGCGGCTCTTGAGGGGTGAGACGGCTAGGGTTTGGAGAGGACGTCTTTGCGGGGCTTTGGAGGCGCTTCGTCACCAACTTTGATCGATTCCTCCTCCGTCATAGCATCAAGGAAGCCACCGGTGAACCTAGCTTCGGGTGGGTCCTTCAAGACGTCGAAGCTCTCCATCAAAGCCATAAGTTCATATATAAGGGGGTTTATTTCTATGGTTTAAATGTACTTTCATTCATTGATGGTGTATTTTGTATGTTGCTCCATGGAGAACTAAAACCCTAGAGGGTATTTGGGCTTGTGAACCCTAGGATTCTCATCTTTTATGGATTTACTTAGTGTTTCTATTTAATCCAAGTTTGATTAAGTTTTAATCTTGATTGTCTAATGCTTTCTTGCCTTATTGATCTTTTGGTTATTTGGTTTGCATGATTTGTTACCTTGGTGAGAGAGAGATCTCCATTAGGGTTAGAATTTTGAGATTGAAGAGGGTTGAGAGGGCGAGTAATGAGATAGTTAGCATCCCCTTTCCCCTCCGATTGGTGTATTCTACCTTCATTCCCTAAGCTCTATGCAACCATATTTGGTGTGAGGCGTGAGATTAAGAGATTTCTCCGCCGGGGACCTTGTAGGGTGTTAGGATCCTTCCCGGGAATTAGGGTTGGATCAATCTTTAGGAATCGGATACACCTCTTGTAATCCCTAGAGTGCTTTGCGGTCATATGTGGTGTGAGGTGTTGAGATTGAGCGATTTCTCCACCGGGACCTCGTAGGGGACTAGTATCAGTGATCTGGAGGACGGATCCGATTATATTTGGATTTCCACGACTTAACTTACTCTTCATAGAAACACTTTGCTTATTCGGTACCTAATACCTGAATCCTAGGGGGAGCATTGTCCGAATACCCACTTTTACTGATTGAGATCTCCATCCATTTCACCTTTGCATATTTATCTCCGGTATTCATTTCTTAGCACATTAGATCACCACACCTTTCCATTTATCATTAGGCTAGAAAGCAGAGAAGAAGTTAGTAGTAGTAGCCCTATTCCCTGTGGATTCGACTACCCACTCACTGGGGTAATTATTACTTCGACACCCGTGCACTTACAGTTTACACGCATATTCGGACGCGTGTCAGACATCTTCAAAGACCATCATCAGAGGGATGTGAGTTGATAAGTGTGTAAATGTACATATTTTAGTATATGTATTTGTTGCTTCTAGCATGTATTTTTATAAGAATTGATGCCCGTTTTGTGCTTAATCGTGTGTTATTTGCTTTGCAGGGCACGGAAGGGCCACGACAGACACGAAGATACAATTTGGGCGAAAAAGAGAAGAAAACCAAGTCGTGGTACTCTAGCATATTTACTGTAATAGATTACTATCGCCGGAGTACTATAGCAGTGGTACTGTAGCATAGACACTGTAGAAATCAATGTACCTGCCACTGTAGCACCTGGAGAGTTTTCAAGTCAGAAATTGAAGCAGGGTATATGGCCTCAATGCTGCTCGGGATGGAGCCTGGGATGATTACTGTAGCCGTAAAAGAGGATGAGTTGTTTGAAGGCATACTGGCTCGATGAGGTGCTCATTGAGCCAGTATGGTTGCTCTTTGTGAGCTTACCTGCACTTTTGCCTACCCCAAACGGGCTCAATGAGGTCCTCATTGAGCCCGTATACCACCTCAATGAGGTCTTCATTGAGCCGGTATACCACCCATGTAGAGGGCAATTTGTGGGAAATGTTGGGGGGTATATGAGGGGATTTTGAAAGCCATTTGAAGGACTTTTTGGAGGACTCTTGGCAGCCATTACTTGGGAGAGAAAAGGAGAACGAAGACATCATTCTTAGGGGTATTTTGGCTTGAGGCTTGGAGAGATCAAGAGCTTGAACTTCAAGGGGAGAGCTTCATCATCAAAGGAGGAGGAGCATTCGGCCTTCTTTGGGTTAGAGGAATCGTCATTCAGCCGGCATTCTCCATCCTCATCATCATTCGGACTAGGAAGTGTCATTTATGCATTTACTTCTTATTTTTGTTGATTTTGAGATACTTGTTTGTATGTTGGCACACTAGACCCCCGAGGCCACCGGATGTAGGTGAACTTGGGGGGTGGAGGGGTCATCATGTATTTTGGATGCTACACTTATATTTGGAATGCATTAGTGTGATTTATGGTTTGGCTCATTGTGTTTCATGCCTAGAACTATTAGATGGAGAGATCCTTAGTTCTTGTCTGAGTTGTACACGTAGACGTGACCTAGTATCGTGTACTAGATCGTTAATGAGCTAAAAGGGGTAATCTTTGACCAACAAACCAAGAAATTGGATGTAGGTAGCCCTTCCGAACCATGAGGATAAAGTTAGGTTAAGTGCATCCTTATTGCGTGATCTCCATGTACTTAATGCAATCGTAGGAATATGATTAGGGAGAGATCCTTATCATCACTTGTACGGAATTAGGGTTTAACTGCCGAGAAATTGGGGTTGAACTATTGTTGAGGTCCGTCGGTCTAAATCACCCTTGCTATTTTATTCTTATGCATCCATACATCATGATGACCCCTCTTGGGAATCCTCATCCCTATGCCTATTCTTATCATCATTGCTCTTGTGATTTTCTTGCTTGCCTTGGAATTGTTATACTTGTGTTTTATTTACATTCTTGCATGTATTAGAGTAGTATACCATGCTTAAGTGGTAAGGTTAGAAAGTAAGTGATGGAGGAGTAATAGGAGCTCCTTAGCCCCGTGGAATACGATCCTTGGGCTTTTGCACAAGGTATTACTTGCCGACCACGTACACTTGCGGGCAATCAACCATGAGTGACATACGTTATAGGACTACCTTGGGATCCTCTAATCCCTATCTTTGGAGAACGATTGGAAGGAGTTAGTCTAAAAATACATTAAATGCTTATTTATTCTTTATTTGGTCTTGTGGTTTTTGTGTTCTTTGATGCTTTGCTTGTTATGATCTATAAGAACCTAATTAGAGGGGAATTTTATGTCTAGGCCCCTAGACTATTATTTATGAATCTTGATTGATTAATACAAACTGTTCTAGTTTCGTAATCATTGCATGTTATTAATCATTTATTACATATTGATGTGGATGAGGAGGTTATACCCCCATATTGATGACACCCATGCCATGATAGATCTATGCATGTTCTAAGAGGTTAGGTATAGCAAGGATTTTGGATTAGGGATTGATTGTCCCTTAGGCTTAGGGTCTAATTGGTCTCTTCTCGTGGGATTCCCATACTTAAGGCAAACATAAGAGACTGGGTTAGAAGAGATTCCATCTTAGGTTCCAAGCAATTAAGACCTAGTCGGCATGGCTTATTGAGGCTAGCAGGCCTTTGAATTCTCTAGGTTCGAACCTAGAACACGATTGACACTTAATGCCTATCATAATTAATAATCAAGATAACTATGGTACATACTCCCAACTCCTTCTAAGTGTGCTTAATGTCATCTCTAATTGTTTTATTTAATAGTGTTGTATAAGTAGAACTAAAGAAAGAGCGTAAATGATTAGGCTATTTAATAGTGTTTATCCACGAGGTATTACTTGACGACTCGTGCACTTGTGGTATAACTGACCAATTGTAGTATTAAGTGCATACTTGCATGCTTATATATTTGCATAATTTAGACACTCATAACGCTTCCGTCAAGAACAATGGTTATCTAATCATGCAATACTATTTGAACTGAGTGATTTTCTAAAGTATACTAAACCCCTCTTGCAAGGGTAAATAGTAATTGATTCAGTACAGTGCTAATACAATCACAACATAATCGCTTTTTACTCCTTGAAATCTCAATGTAGGTTAAAAAAAAGTTTCTTAAAAAGGTAATCTTTCTTTCAAAGAAATTACCCCTAATCTCATACAGAATAGAGATGTGATTTTTCCTAAACTCTATTCTTTATGATTGCAAAGAGAGCGAAACAACTTGTTAATCAATTTCGGAAGATTTAGGGAGAAGAATTCACTAAAGTACCATATTGCTACATTTACTCACAATTTCCTTTAATTAGGGTATGTCTATACTAGGTGGGTATTTTTATTCGTCACAAAGCACATCTAACATAATAACTAGGGTTTTCACCATAATAGCAATCAAGCAATACAAAAACACAATTTGATTCAAATAGCATGGATTACAATTAAGAAACAATTAAATAATAAGGATCTACAAACCAATGCAAAAGATAACCCCCTAAAGTTTAGCTATACACAAACATTTATAAAATTAGCCCTCCATTAATGGAGGGCAAGCATTCAAATTACAAGACACAGAGAGAATAAAACAAAGCATTAATCGTGCCGGAGGTTGATCAACGGAGAACGCCCAAGGACCTTCTGCAAACGCCACCATGCTAATCTTGACGGCTACAATCTTGCTCTCCAAGATTGTGGGGGTGGAATCTCCTCCTAAAATCACCTCTAAAGCCCTCAAGATTCGCCTCTTTTTTTCCCTTTGCCTTGTCTTTAAAATAGAACAAAATATGCTCTAAAAAATTCTCATCATATCTATTTATACTGTATGACTTACGGGCTGCTAAAGGGCATAAGGACATGACCCTAAGGAGATACAAATGATGGGTCATGAGTCTTATGGGATCACTTATGGCCGTAAGTCATGTTGGTAAGGTCTTTTGTCTGGTATTATGGTCAAACTTATAGGCATAAGTCCTGCCCGTAAGGTCCTCTTGTTTGGCTTTATACTTCTATTTACAGGCATAAGCATGCCTGCAAGGTTCTCTCGAAGAGGCTTACAGCTGTAAACTAGTTTGTAAGCCATCCTATTTGCCTTGTCCTTATTCAATTGATGCCGAGAGAGTTCCGTCTTCTTCGTCTTGGGTCTAAAACCACTTCTTTTGCCTCTTTTTCTCTCATCTTTAAGTGATGTCTGAAGCCTAAGAATGTAAAATACACTATGTTAAAATCAAATTCTACAATATATCTCTAATATATGCCTAATAAGTGTACAAAATGATATAAAATAATGGACAATTGTACACTCATCAAAATGTTATACCAATAATTCATACTTTTTAAATAATACAAGTTAGGTTTATTGGACAATAGAAAGACTATTGTAGAAAAAAAATGAATAGACTAAAATAAAGGAAATTAAATGATGGAGATGTTCACATTGGTCAAATTTTAATGATGATGAATAACAAATTTTAGGGTTGGTTTCTCTTTCAAACAATTCATACAATTTTCTTTATCATTCTAACTTATTTTTCATATATGAATTTTATACTCCCCTATTCCTATAATGTTACTATTTAGTTTGTCATAGTCTTTTTACTTGTATAATTTGATTGTCTATTTATTTGTTGTTTGGTTATGTTCCTTTTGTTCCAAATATCACATATGTTTGATATGTTCTTTTTGGTTAAATTTGTAAATAGTCAAAAACCAAGTAAATGTTTTACCAAATATTTTTTAAATCAATTTTGTCAAATTTATAAGGATAATAAATGAGTTTTGTATTAGTTTATATTCTGATCAATAATGTGTATACAGAAAATTTCAAAATTAGTTGAATGTATATATGCTAAATCAAGGAATGAAACTTAGAATCGTTAGACTTTGGAATTGTTTTATTCAAATTCCTCACAAATTATCGGTTTAGCTTTCGTTGAAATAGATTTTGATGTAAATAATTATAAAAAAAAATGAAAACAATGCTCAACATCACTTAGTTATCCATCTCTATATTTTTTTTAATCACAAGTAAAGAAACTTAGATTTCAATTATTTAATAACTGTTACTACTTGTCAAAATGTGCATAGGAGGATGGGCTTCAAGTCCTTTACAGAAAAATAGGGCTTAGTTTAATAGGGTTGTATGTGCTTACTTCAACCTTGATTCTATGCATACAAATTTAATTCAAAATGTTATGCAACTGAGATATCTACATATATGTTTCATAATTTGAAATTGTATAGTGGTACACATACAATATATATCTAACTAAAATGGTTTTGTATCTATAAGTTTTGATGGCCATGGGATATCACAACGAAGATCTTTCCATGGGAATGCTTTCAAAACTTGATAAAACCAGGCTATATTTTCTGTATTCCTTTGCTTTATTATAAATGAAAATTATTATCAATATTTATTTTACACAAATGTACATATTTTAAACCTATTAAAATTGCAAAATCTCCAAAACAGAGCGCTGAAATTATATTAGTTTATAATTTTTATAATTAAGTAAATTTTGCCAAAAAATACTTTGGCCATTGATCTATACAAGGCCCCTTGCTGTCACTCTTTTTGCTTTAATATATATAAATATATATGATATACATATATATAATATGATTTTTAATGCTAGATTAATAGAAATTGAAAATTTATAAATAAAATTTCTTTACCTATTATCAAATTGTATATCTAACAATTCGAAATATAATTATTATTGTCATAAAATACTTTAAATCCTTTATCCTGAATAGAAGGTAAATTTATATATATACCTATATATATATATATTATCTATACGACAAATATATAATAAAATGTGTTATAAATAAAATCATTCATCTCGCCATTAACAAATTTACCAAGGCCAACACTAACCTAAATTAGAATGGACGCCGAGCAAAGGGCAAAAAGAAACTCAACTATAAAATATTCGGATTCACATGTCAACAAGGGAACATCTTGATGCAGGATATTTTTTAATAGCATCCACAGACTTGCAAATCCACAACAAGAGCTTTAACCTTAGCCCTGTCCTGAACTTCTCAAATTCTTCTACTTTTAACGTACATCTGTATTAACTCAAAAGATTCTCTCCAAAAACCAAAGAAATTAATTAGCAACTTACGAATGAATTGACTGAAATAAGATGTTGCCAAGTCTCTGACGACCTCAATGTGGCATTGGAAGACAAAAGGGCATCTCAGGACCCATACCACCTCCATCCGATCACGGGCGTCACATACCTATGACAATCAATCTGTCCCCACAGAGCTCATCACAAATGGAGTACAGTTGGCCACCTCTCATCTCCTCGCACTTTTACTCTGTCCTCTATAAAATTGAACCCAGCTCCCACTATCCCATATCCCTCAACAAAGATACTCAATGGCTATGCCACTAATGTTACTCCCACTAGCAGCATGCCTCCTCTCCCACGCTTTGGCTTCCTCAGCAAACAAAGTACAAGGCTCCGACCTTAGCGTTACACTGCGGTCAAACGTCAACTATGCCGCATCTTGGGAGGACATAATTCTCGACCTGGCATCGCGCGACGAGTCCCGTTTCTTGCACCTCGCATCTCTGGTCACCACCAAGAAAACCACCGTTCCCATTGGCTCCGGCCAGCAACTCCTCGCCACCGCGTCCACCTACATTGTCCGCGCGGCATTCGGCACTCCACCGCAACCCATGCTCGTAGCCATGGATACCAGCAATGATGCTGCATGGATTCCGTGCTCACCATGCGTCGGTTGCCCTTCGACGACAAACTTCATCCCTTCCATGTCCTCCTCCTACCAACCTATCCCTTGCGGCGCACCGCAGTGCTCGCCATTACCGAACCCCTCTTGCTCCCCAGCTCCAGGTTCATCCTGCGGCTTCAACCTCACCTACGGCTCCTCCTCCATCGACGCCCTTCTCTCCAAGGACAGCCTTTCGCTAGCTGCCGACTCGATCCCGAGCTACATCTTCGGCTGTTTACGCAAAGTGACAGGGAGCTCCATCCCACCGCAGGGCTTAATCGGGCTGGGTCGCGGTCCACTGTCTCTTCTCTCCCAAACCCGTAGCCTCTATGCCTCCACTTTCTCTTACTGCCTTCCCAGTTTCCGCTCCCTCAACTTCTCCGGCTCACTTCGCCTTGGCCCTGTCGGCCAGCCAAAGAGAATTAAAACCACTCCTTTGCTGGCCAGTCCACGTAGATCCTCTATTTACTTTGTTAACATGACCGGCATCCGCGTGGGCCGCACTTCCGTAGCTGTCCCTCCTGGCACGCTAGTGTTCGACCAGGCAACTGGCGCAGGCACCATTTTCGACTCCGGGACTATGTTCACGAGACTGGTCGCACCGCTCTACACGGCCGTTCGCGATACTTTTCGTCGTCGTGTAAAAGGCACCGTGTCCTCTCTCGGAGGTTTTGACACTTGCTACGAAGGGACGGTGTCGTTGCCGACCATAACTCTGGAATTCACGGGGATGAACGTGACATTGCCGGTGGAGAATGTGATGATCCACAGCGCAGCAAGGAATTTGTCGTGTCTGGCGATGGCGGCAGCCCCGGACAATGTGAATGCTGTGCTGAACGTGATAGCCAGCATGCAGCAGCAGAACCACAGGGTGCTGTTCGATGTGCCTGGATCCAGACTCGGTGTCGCCCGTGAACCATGTACGACCGCATAAGTGGAGATTTAGCTGGATTTGATTAAGATGGTGGAATCCATTTCATTTGGTTTTTTTGCTTTGTAAGCATGCAAGCTTTGCCCTTTTGTGTTATTGTGTTTGTATTCTCGTATCTCTAAAAATCATGCAGCTTCTCCTTTCGTTTGTGTCTATCAAATATCAATCTGCCTTGGATTTTTAGGGTAAATTACCCATCGATGATGTGTATTTTGACTTGACCTTGTAGGTTTTTCTGAGATGGGGCGTGGTTACTCATAAATCTCTATTTTCACGCATAATAATAATTTTTTAGCCTTTATACAGACATTTTTTGACTTCTTAATAGTTTAATTGTAAAACTACTATTGCTCTAGATGGGATTTAGTTGCGAATAATATCTTCTTCTTTTTTAATTAATTAAGGTTGAAATATTATAGTCATGGAAACTCATAATTTTACTCATAATTTAACATTTAGGTAGAATGTGAAATTTTTTTCTAATTATGCACTCTTCATTTTATTTTTTCGGGAGTAAAACGACTTTCAAATCTATTAAAATTTTAAAAATATTATAGGTTAAAATTTCAAAAATTAGATAATGAAAATGTGACTAATTAAGATAGAGGAAACAAAAGTGAGTTTGCAAATATATATATATATATATAATATAAATTTTGATATATTTGATATCCATTAGGTAAAAAACAAAGGTAATAAGTAATATAACATTTTCAATTAACTTAAATGGTGATATTAAATTTTTTTACATTATTGTTTTGTCAACCAAACATAAATGACAGATTCTCTAGTAAAAATAACTTAGGAATCACATTCTTAATTATCCTATTTAAAATAGCATAATAAATTAAATAATTCGATAGTTGTTTTTAAAGAACAAAATCTTCTAAGTAAAATGATATAGTTAGCTAGAAATTGAGACATTTATTGGTATCCAGGTCTCGTTAAAAATTTTTCATAAGTAATGAGAGTTCAACTTACAAGTGAGGGTAAATTTTTGGGAATGTAAACAGTGGTTATGCGTAGATAGTCCAGTGCACATGTGTACGTGCACTAGCCTTAGTCACACTTATTTTGAGGAGGCTCGTGCATACCCCTGTCTTCTTAATAGCCAAACTGCTCATTTAGAGGGAAAAACCGAAGATATAGTTAGAAAGCGGCCTCTTCTATATAGTTAATGATTGGAAATACTTATTTGATTTTCCATGCCTAGTTTTTCATTTCCTTTGTTTCAATTCTGATTTTCAATGCACTACTTTTTTTCATGTGATCCAGAAATATGAAGCAGCAGATAAAGTCACTTTCACTATACTTTTTTGTACAATTTGTATCAGGCATCATTTGCATCAATATAAGGGCTACACCGTATAGCTACGGAGGTGACCCTAGAGGAGCACAAATTATAACATAGGTCATCAGAACCGGACCGAAACTTTGAACAGATGAAGGCCAATGTTCAAGGGTCAAGAGTTCCGACCGCGGTCGAACCGGATTTGATAAATAAAAATATAAAATAAAATACGTTAAATGTTAAATTAATATTTAACAATATATATATTCTTTACAAACTAACTCTGTTCACAAAATAGAGAAAAAGAAGTAAAAATTAATTCAAAATTTCTAAATTTACAAACAAATATCCAAAAAAAAAAACCAAAACCAGACAGATAATGATCATCAGGGTGTCTCGCAAGAAAACCATTGTGTAATCAGAGCCGTCGGTTACCATAGGGACAATCACGATTAGCTCATGGTCGACGATGCTTACGGTGGCAAGGTATGGCTGGGAGGAATCTGGAAGCCGGCACCACCATGGATCGACCTCAAGATCAGGACGCCATGCCTCGGGATCGCAATTCTCTGTCTCTGATCACCAACTTCGTCATGCCGAAAAGGATCTCTATAGGATGTGCTTGGATCTCATTCTAGGCCTCCTTTGTTGCCGCCGTGAACTGGAGGCTCATTTAATGGGGGGTTTTTATTTTTTATGTTTTAATTAAATGTTGAAATCGGGTGAACCGTGCCAGTTCACAGTTGAAGGGGTCGATTCTTCCGGTTCAATGCCAGTTTTTTCTTTAAATAGTTTTTCGACTATAACTTATAATTCTTTTTATAGGTAAATTTTTTTGACAGGGCACAAAACTAGGGCCCATTTTCATTTTGGGTTCTAAATTTCAATTCTAATCAAAATAGTTACTCAACTTTAATTTTATTTGACTGGGTGGTTACCTAAAGGAATTCAGTTTATTTTTTATGATATAATATTGAAATTTCATTGTCAGCAAATGAAATAGAATTGCTAATTAGGTGGACTCTATATCATTTATATTTTAACAGAGAGTTTCCGCCATCTACATCATAAAAAAAAGGTTAAAAATCTTTCGGGTAATCACCCGGCAAAATAAAATTGAAGTTGGGTAACTATTTTGATTCAAATTTAAGTTTGGACTCCTAAATAAGAAAAGACCATAGTTTAATTACGACCGTTTTTCATTTTGGGGTCCGAACTTTAATTTGAATCAAATAGTTACCCAACTTCAATTTTATTTCATTGGGTGGTCACCCTAGAGAACCTATTCTATTTTTGATGTTCTGATATTAAAAATTCTCTATCAGTAAATGAGATGTAATTACTAGCTAGGCAAACAGTGTGTCATGTATGTTATGACAAAAAACTTTCGCCATTTATATCATAATATCTCTCCGGTAACCACCCGCTAAAACAAAATTGAAGTTAGTAATTATTTTAATTCTTGGATCCCAAAATGAGAAAAATGTTATGGTTTGGTACCCTGCAAATAAAACTTATACAGTTTTTGACATTGCTATTAGCTAATCATATAAATTATTTTTATATGAGGTTTTTTTTATATGGGAAGAAATTTTTTTTTCTTTCCAGAGCCTTATATATTTCATTTTTTCACCAATAAAATAGGATCACCATCATTATATTTCACATTTTTATATGAGTGTAAACTCACTCAAGTCAACCTAATGTCCATTATCTGAAGTTCTTAATACAAAGCATTTATTTATAAATACAAGGAAAGGTAGTAGCTGCACACATCCTCTAAAGTAGCCCTTTCATAAGCGACCGCCAAGATGGCTTTCACATTTTCGAGGTGGTAGCTCTTTCTACCAGGGTGACACGCGTCCGAATATGCGTGTAAACCGCAAGTGCACGGGTGTCGAAGTAATAATTACCCCGGTGAGTGGGTAGTCGAATCCACAAGGAACAGGGCTACTAGTACTAACTTCTTTTCTGCTTTCTAACCTAATGATAAATGGAAAGGTGTGGTGATCTAATGTGTGAAGAAATGAATACCGGAGACGAATATGCAAGGGTGAAATGGATGGAGATCTCAATCAGTAAAAGTGGGTTATTTGGGCAATGCTCCCCCTAGGATTCAGGTATTAGGTACCGAATGAGCAAAGTGTTTCTATGAAGAGTAAGTTAAGTCGTGGAAATCCAAATATAATCGGATCCGGCCTCCCGATCACCAATACTAGTCCCCTACGAGGTCCCGGTGGAGAAATCGCTCAATCTCAACATCTCACACCACATATGACCGCAAAGCACTCTAGGGATTCCAAGAGGTGTATCCGATTCCTAAAGATTGATCCAACCCTAATTCCCGGCGAAGGATCTTAACCCCCTACAAGGTCCCGGCGGAGAAATCTCTGAATCTCACGCCTCACACCAAATACGGTTGCATAGAGCTTAGGGAATGGAGATAGAATACATCAATCGGAGGGGAAAGGGGATGCTCACTATCACATGACTCGCCCTCTCAACCCTCTTCAATCTTGAGATTCTAACCCTAATGGAGACCTCTCTCTCACCAAGGTAACAAATCATGCAAACCAAATAACCAAAAGATCAATAAGGCAAGCAAGCATTAGACAATCAAGATTAAAACTTAATCAAACTCGGATTAAATAGAAACACTATGCAAATCCACAAAAGATGAGAATCCTAGGGTTCACAAGCCCAAGTACCCTCTAGGGTTTTAGCTCTCCATGGAGCAACATACAAAACACACCATCAATGAATGAAAGTACATTAAAACCATAGAAATAAACCCCCTTATATATGAACTGATGGCCTTGATGGAGAGCTTCGACGTCTTGAAGGACCCACTCCAAAGCTAGGTTCACCGGTGGTTTCCTTGATGCTATGACGGAGGAGGAATCGATCAAAGTTGGTGATGAAGCACCTCCAAAGCCACAAAGACCTCCTCTCCAAACCCTAGCCATCTCACCCCTCAAGAGCCGCACAAAAGATGAGAAAGAATAGGGCAAAACGGCTATTTATAGGCCTTAGATCGCGCCTGTCATGTGCCCTCACGCGCCTGTGTGGATTTTCCACGCGGCCGCGTGGGCTGCAGGAATTTTCACGTGAACAGTACTTTTCACAAAACGCAGTCCAAACACTTTTCACTTGAGTCCACATATCCTGGCACACGTCCATGTGGTAGGCTATAAAACTTTTCTTCATCGACGTATCTTTGAGAGGTCTTGCAATCTTTACAAAGAGAAGGAACATGAAGATGTAGCTGCCTTTGTGCCCTTCCAACTAGTGCATTGACTTGAATCTTCTTGGAAGTTGGCACACATCTCCATGTTTATGAACTCCTCTCATGTCTTGGTCCTTGAATTGAACAAGAACTCCCAACATTATGTCTTTATAGCCCATCTTTGCTTCTTTTTTACTCTTCAAGGCATTCACAACCTATATGCATAAAAGAACACCAAATACACAATATGAGACATAAACCATGGTAAAAATGATGCTCAATGCATGTAAAACATATATAAAAATATGTCTACTCAAGCACTTATCACAGGGGTAGTAGCTTTCACTCATCCTATTAGATAGCGCTTTCTCTCATTAGGGCATTACTAGTATCTGACTTATGAGAGTAGCTTCATAATTCATAGGTGGTAGCTCTTTCCACCCCCAAATGCACAATCAAACAATTTCTTTTTTTCGATAATATATATTTATATTTTCAATTCAAAGAATGTTACTACAATCCTTTAAATAATAAATTAGAGTTTCTACAGGTTTAACGAGTACGTAGTCCAATAAGGAGATAGTTAGACAACAATTCCTGACAAATTCAAGTAAAACTAGAGTATGACATCATTCAACCTTCAAAAATTATCCTAGAGTTAAAGAATACAACCCTTGCAACTAAGGTGAACCACAATTAGCCACATGAGCAAGAACATAAAATGCATGAGTGTAATACATGTGTAATGTGAACTGTCCCCCCACACTTAAGATGTGCATTGCCCTCATTATATGGATGCAAGCATAATATAAATAAAAACAATAAAAACAACATGTGTGAAGGTGGGCAATTAGAACATGATGAGTGCTTTTGTGTTAAGAATGTGAAATATTCTTTCCTTACGATGAGCATTACTTTTATCAGGTTTAAGCGCTAATATATGTGTATTTGTGTTCTTTTGCGTATGTAGGATTGTGAAGTTAAGTATTAAGAAAAGAAGCCAAAAGCAGATCATGAATGCACTATTTTGATGGAATCTTGGAAGGAACAAACACGAAGACACAAGTGGGGCTCTAAGATACGGGAATGTGTGCCAACCTCCATGTATTCAGGCCATTACAATGAGTTGCAGGGTTATGAAGGTAGTCACAATTGCGTATCTAGACTTGTGCATTGATAGCAAGATCTTCACCAATGAGGCTTTTGATTGAAGAAGAGTTGCTATCTATGACATAAACGTGTGCCCGTTTATGTTGCCTCGATTAAAAATGTGGAATTAGGAGTGTTTCGGAGGAGTACTGTAGTGGGAAATGCAGCAAGACACTGTAGCAGTTACTGTTTACAGGCGGCCAAAAATCATATTTCCAAGGAATCCACACGTGCGTGCAGAAATTCCACAGGCCCGTGAGGAAAATCCACAGGGGTGTGTGGATGCCCGATTCCAGCCCTATTTAAGCCGCGATTCAGCCTGATTTTGGGGATCTTCTTTCCCCTTCTCTCCAACTTTTCTCCATTTTTTGCTAGGCCGTTGGCTAGGGTTTTGAGAGGCTTTTGGCACATCTTTAGAGTGGTTCTCCGGATTCGACACCACGCTTCGTTTGTAAGAAGGTTATTGGGGGAGCTTTCGTCGGCACCGATCCGACGAGATGTGCCCTAGGCCGGACAAAGGAACCTTTTGAGAAGACGATGGTACTCCACAAGACCATCAACACGAATACCGAGAGTGTTTTCCTATAAATTGCTTATCTTTACTTTCAATTTCATTGTTGATTGTATTGTGCTCCATGGAGAGCAAAACCCCCTAGTGAGTACTTGGATTTTGTAAACCCTAGAATGTTATTATTTTATTGACTTTCCATTATGCTTTCCTTAATTGATGCTTTTATTTGAGTTCCAATCTTGAATGCTTGTTGAATGATTTCTCCCTTATAGTGACACAAAGGTTGAGAGTCAATATTTGTAATCTTTGTGGATGGGTGACATGCCATGAGGGTTGGACAAAGTTAGATTGGAGAGGGTTGAGAAGGTGAGTCGAGAGGTAGCAGAGCGTCCCCTTTCCCCTCCGATGTGATTTATCCTACCTCTATTTCCTAGAGTTCTTTGCAGTTATAATAGAGTGAAGTGCTAAACGATGAACTCCGTAGGGGCTTAGTTGAGCGAGCAGTAGAGTGAAGCATTGAAGTGACCTCAGTATCTTGGTCTTAATTGTAATTAGGGGTCTTTCGCCTGGACCAAAGGGTAAGATCTACACATAGAAATAGGGTTTATCACTTGGAATCCCTAGAACTCCATGCAACTTTATGCAATGTGAGGTGTTGAGACTGTGCGATTTCTCTATCGGAATGCAATGTAGGATTAGTCAAGGTTGACCTTAGGTTTGGGACCATGTGCTTTAGGATATCCACGACTCATTGAGCATTAATTAGGAAGTATAATGGTAGGTCCTGCACTTGAAACATAAGTCTTAGGAGGAGCATTGTCCGAGTACCCCATTTCTATTGATTGCCTTACCTCTCACTTACTTGTGCCTCTCATTCTTGTTCATTTTATTTATGTTTACATCATATCTTATCAACACAATAATTATTTATCTTCACTTGGTTAAGTAGCAATTTAGGTATTTTTATTCCCTACTCTCTGTGGATTCAACACCCAACTTACTTGGGATTTTTTACTTTGACAAACCCGTGTACTTACGGGTCACAGGCAAGGGGTGTTGCTGATAAGTGCTTGTGTATTAGTAATATAAAGTATTCTTTCCATACGATGAGCATTACTTTTATTAGGTTTAAGTGCTAATACATGTGTATTTGTGTTCTTTTGCGCATGTAGGGTTATGAAGCTAAGTATTAAGAAAAGAAGCCAAAAGTAGATCGTGAACGCACTATTTGATAGAATCTTGAAAGGAATAAACGCGAAGACACAAGTGGGGCTCTAAGATACGGGAATGTATGCCAACCTCCATGTATTCAAGCCATTACAATAAGTTGTAGTGGCACGAAGGCAGTCACATTTGCGTATCCTGACTTGTGCATTGATAGCAAGATCTTCACCAATGAGGCTTTTGATTGAAAAAGAGTTACGATCTACGGCATAAACATGTGCCCGTTTATATTGCCCAGATGAAAAGTGCGGAATTGGGAGTGTTTTAGCGGAGTACTGTAGTAGGTAATGTAGCAAGACACTATTGCAGTTACTGTTTGCAGCCGGCCTAAAATCAGACTTTCAGAGAATCCACACGGGCGTATGGAAATTCCCAATGCCCGTGTGAAAATTCCACAGGCTTGTGTGGCAGATCCATAGGGGCGTGTGAATGCCTGATTCCAGCACTATTTAAGCCGCGATTCAGCTCGATTTTGAGAATCTTCTTTCCCCCTTCTCTCTAACTTTTCTCCATCTTTTGAGAGGCCATCGGCTAGGGTTTTGAGAGGCTTTTGGCACATTTTTGGAGTGGTTCTCTGGATTCGACGCCATACTTCGCTTGAAAGAATCTTATTGGGGAGCTTTCGTCGGCACCGATCCGGTGAGGTGTGTCCTAAGCCGGACGAGGGGACCTTTGGAGAGGACGAGGCCACTCCACAAGAACATCGACACGAATACTGATGGGTTTTTCTATGGATTAGATGTTTTTACTTTCAATTTCATTATTGATTATATCTTGTTCCATAGAGAGCTAAAGCTCCTAGTGGGTACTTATATTTTGTAAACCCTAGGATGTTTTTGTTTCATTGACCTTTTATTATGCTTTGTTTAATTGATTTTTCTAATTGAGTTCTAATCTTGAATACTTGTTGAATGATTTCTCGCTTAGAATGACACTAGGGTTGAGAAACCATCTTGGTAACTTTTGTGGATGAGTGACACACCATGAGGGTTAGACAAAGCAAGGTTGGAGAGGGTCGAGAGGGTGAGTCGAGAGATAGTGGAGTGTCTCCTTTCTACTCCGATGTGATTTATCCTACCTCCACGATCTAAGAGTTCTTTGCGGTCATAGTAGAGTGAATGGGCTAAGGGATTACCTCCGCTGGGGCTTAGTTGAACAGGTAACGAAGTGAAGCGTTGAAGTGACTTTAGCACCTAGGGCTTAATTGCGACTAGCGGTCTTTCGCCTGGACCAAAGGGTTAGATCTATACATTGGAATAGTGTTTATCACTTGGAATCCCTAGAGTGTCTTACAACTCTACACTGTTTGAGGTATTGAGATTGATTGATTTCTCCTCCAAGACATAATGTAAAGTTAGTCATGGTTGACCTTAAGTTTGGGACCGTGTGTTTAAGGATTTCCATGACTCATTAAGCATCAATTAGGAGACATAATAGTTGGTCTTGCACTTGTAACATTAATCGTAGGGGGAACATTGCCTGATTACCCCACTTCTATTGATTGCCTTTCCTATCATTTTATCGT
The DNA here is from genome assembly GCF_009730915.1 of Dioscorea cayenensis subsp. rotundata. Taxonomy (NCBI): domain Eukaryota; kingdom Viridiplantae; phylum Streptophyta; class Magnoliopsida; order Dioscoreales; family Dioscoreaceae; genus Dioscorea; species Dioscorea cayenensis. Next base: position 6,355,882 of record NC_052482.1, read on the forward strand.
GCCTCTCTTTCTTATTTCTTTTAATCTTTTCATATAAATCTTATTCACACCATCATTGATACATTCTCATCCTAGTTAAATAGTAATCGTTGTGTTTCTGTTCACTATTCCTTGTGGATACGATACCCACTCACCTGGGATTTATTACTTCGATAAACCCGTGCACTTGTGGATCACACTTAAGGGGCGTTGTCAAGTTTTTGGCGCGGTTGCCGGGGAATAGGCGTTTAGAGACACTTTGTACTTTGCTATTTTAGCTATTTATCATTTATTCTATTTAACACTTTCTTATTCTTCCATCATTCTCATTTGTTTTCTTTTGTCATGTCTTACTCTTTCTTGCAAGGAGCTTAAATGATGATTGATTCGCTCATTGCTTTATATTCTCAAGTTGAAGCTCTGAGTAAAAAAGTTGATAGAATTGTTACTTCACAACAACAGAGCAATCTATGTTACAGCCCATATCATCCAATTGAAGTGGGCTGCCCAAAACCATTATGGAATACTGATGGAGAACATTGGGAAGCACCTCAAGGTGAATGTCAAAATGGTGAACTACTTGGAGAGAATGCGGTTAAGTTGCAAAAAGTATTAGCTAATTTTATTGAAGCAACTGATGTATGTGTCCAAAATATTGAGACCACATTTAGATGTCATGAAGCCTCCTTTAAAAACCTCGAGCATCAATTAGGAGGGATACTTGACACACTCTCTAAGGAACAATAAGTATTTGAGGAAGCAATTCAAGTCCCTTATAGAAATGATGTGGTAGTGAATGACAATGAAGAAGTAGGACAGAATGGGTATAATGTTTTAGAGAGTGGGAGGATGCAAGAAGAACTTTTCTTTCAAAGTGGGGATTGCTTCAATGGACAGTGTGTTTGTGAGCAAGGAATGATGCAAGAAGGCTTAGTGAAGACATATTGCTTTCAAGTTGAAATGGAAGAAGAAACAAACCCGAAGGTAATGGAACAAGCATCTCTCTTTGGGATTGATCAACTCATAAATTGCAAGAAAGAGATTTTGGGTTTGGAAGAAGATGTGGGTAGGAGATTGAAGCCATCCAATGACCCACCTATGCTAATCTTGGATAATTCCCAACCAAAATGGTTTCCTTGGAGGTCAAAGATAAGATGGTTGGACTCTCCAACAAATATTCCACCCCGGCAAGTAGATTTTTGTTTTAAAAGAAGTAGCTATGCAATGTCTAGTCGGGAGGAACACACTCTTTTCAAGCCCTCATAAGGTAAGGAAGAGTACGTTAAGCTAAGTAAGTGACGTAAAACAAGTGTTTCTTGAAAGGCAACCCAAGTTTTTAATGTTTTTCTAGTTTTTAGTTATTATTTGCATGAATAAGGCTTTGAGTGTTAGTGTCTAATTCTTTTGGATGCTTATGTGTGCTTTTCTTGTGGATCATTCGGTGTTATTGTGTGCTTAAATGTATATGGCGAAGTTGTTGGTCATTTGAGCGAGTTCGTTGTGTTTTCCCTGGCATATTTTGCATGATAGGGTAGGCTTTGAGTGTATTGAGATGTTCAAGAATTTTCTATAGAGCCTGCAGTTTTTCTAAGTCATCTAGAGAAAACACACGGCCATTTGGAATTTCAACACGCTCGTGGGTCTCTACTGTGAGCTCTTCCTGAGAGGACACAAGGGCGTGGACTCGCCCTTGTAAACGACCTTGTGACGGTCACACGCCCGTGGGTAATATCCGCATGAGCATGCGTCTTCCTGCAGAGAGTGAGATTTTTCTCGACAAGACACAGGGGTGTGGACTCGCCCGTATGGATGACCCTGTGATAACCACACCGGCGTGGATAATTTCCACACATCCGTGTGGATCTCTGCAAAAGAGCTCTCCTCCATCCCGAGAAAACACAGTGGCGTGTGGGTGCCCCTGTGAAACACTTAGAAAAATTTCTCGGGTTGGACAGAGAATATACAGGGGTGTGCGTCTGCCCCTGTGGGTCAGGCACACGGCCATGGGGAATTTTCATACGCCCGTGTGGATGCGTTCAGAAGCATAGGGTATCATCCCGAGAAACCACCGGGGTGTGCGTCTGCCCCTGTGAGTCTCTCCTGGGGAGTCACACGAGAGTGGGTAATTTCCACACGCCCGTGTGGATGTATAGAACTCAAAAGGTTGTGTTTTCTCTTTATAAATTTATTTTGCCTTTTCCATCTTTTCACTCCCAAACATTCTAAGAACGCATCCTTGCACTATCCCGACCTCTCACCATCGTTTTAGAGGATTGTTACTTGAGTTTTCCGGCCATTTTCTATTCTTTCATTCTTATTTCGTCGGTAAGCTTCTCTTTCTCTCTTCTTTGCCTAATCTTCATTTATTTTGTAGCACCAGCATCATCCTCACTAGCAGCGGCAACAAATGCACCAGCAATTGACACTGACACTTGAGGCATCTTTGCCTTCTTTGTTCTTATTTTTCGTATTTTATTTTTGCACTTTATTTTGGACTTGTATACTCAGAAAGGATCTTTCTTCTGAGTTTATCTTTTATTTTTGTCTCGAGCTGTATTTCATTGCCTTATCTCTTATATACTCGAATTGTTTTTGTTTTTATTGAGCTTAACTGAACCTCTTTGTGTATCCGTGCAGATGGTCTTGTCAGTATGGGAATTGAGAACTAGTCATGGACACAGCCAATGTGGGTCGTGTGTGCTTCACAACCTGTTGGAACTCTACTCTTAAGGATTTAGCTCCATCAAACGCAACACTATGAGTCAGTGGAGTATTGTTTCGATTGCCCACTCCCACATAATTTTCTAAATTTCTATACTTTCTATGGAGCTTGCATGTGTACAATGAGGGCAATGTACATCGTAAGTGTGGGCAGGAGTGCACATTGCACATGTCCTTTACATAAATTTTGATTGACATACATGCTCACCTAGCCAATGGTGGTTCACCTTAGTTGCAATGAGTGTATTCTTGAGTTTAGGAGAAGTTTTAACATTGAATGTTTTCATGCTCTACTTTGTTCTTGAATTTCTTGGAATTTTTGCCAGATTGATACTTGTTGTACCACCCGCTCATGAAACTCTTTTGGAAACTCAAGTTTGATGTTTAAGGGACTAATTAGTTTTATTTCTTGTTCTATTTTGCAAAAAAAAAATTGGCAAAAGAGAAATAGAAAGAAAATATATGGTTTAGCAGTGCATTTGGGGTGGAAAGAGCTACTGCCTATGAAGCATGAAGCTACTCTCATAAGTCGGATACTAATTATGCCCTAATGAAAGAAAGAGCTATATCATGGGATTAGTGAAAGCCACCACCCCGGTAGAAAGAGCTACCACATCGAAAGTGTGAAAGTCACCTTAGCGGCATCTTCGGAAAAAGCTACCTTAGAGGATGTGTGAAGCTACTACCATCTCTTTGCTTTTTTATGTTATGTAGATAAATAAGTCATTTATACTTAGAACTTTGAGGAGTATAGCTTGGGTTGAATTGAGTGAGTGTACACACACTTAAATGATTTCCGCTTGTGGTCCTTTTTTATTCAAGTTTTTAGCTAGAGTATTGATTTTTGTATTTAGTGTTGAAATTCCCCTTACTCATAGAATGCTTTCCTTGCAGGCTTTGGTGAACCTAAGGCCGAGCACTTTCAATCTTTCCTTTTTCTATGCTTCAATGTTTTATTTTTGCTTGAGGACAAGCAAAAGCTTAAGTGTGGGAGAGTTTGATAAGTACTTGTGTATTAGTAATACGAAGTATTCTTTTTTTACGATGAGCATTACTTTTATTAGGTTTAAGCACTAATACATGTGTGTTTGTGTTCTTTTGCGCATGTAGGGTTGTGAAGTTAAGTATTAAGAAAAGAAGCCAAAAGCAGATCATGAACGCACTATTTTGATGGAATCTTGGAAGGAACAAACACGAAGACACAAGTGGGGCTCTAAGATACGGGAATGTGTGCTAACCTCCATGTATTTAGGCCATTACAATGAGTTGCAGGGTTACAAAGGTAGTCACATTTGTGTATCTAGACTTGTGCATTGATAGCAAGATCTTCACCAATGAGGCTTTTTATTGAAGAAGAGTTGCTATTTATGACATAAACGTGTGACCGTTTATGTTGCCTTGATGAAAAGTGTGAAATTGGGAGTGTTTCGGTGGAGTACTGTAGTGGGAACTGCAGCAAGACACTGCAGCAGTTACTGTTCACAGCCGGCTGAAAATCATATTTCTAGAGAATCCACACGGGTGTGTTAAAATTTCCAACGCCCGTGTGGAAATTCCATAGGGCAGTGTGGCAGATCCACAGGGGCGTGTGGATGCCCGATTCCAGCCCTATTTAAGCTGCGATTCAGCTTGATTTTGAGAATCTTCTTTTCCCATTCTCTCCAACTTTTCTCCATCTTTTGCGAGGCCGTTCGCTAGGGTTTTGAGAGGCTTTTGGCACACCGTTGGAGTGGTTCTTCGGATTCGACACCGCACTTTGTTTACAAGAAGGTTATTGGGGGAGCTTTCGTCGGCACCAATCCGGTGAGTTGTGCCCTAGGCCGGACAAGGGGACCTTTGGAGAGGATGAGGCCACTCCACAAGACCATCTACACGTATACCGAGGGAGTTTTTCTATGGATTACATGTTTTTACTTTTGATTTCATTATTGATTGTATCTTGCTCCATGGAGAGCTAAAGCTCCTAGTAGGTAATTGGAATTTGTAAACCCTACGATGTTTTTGTTTCATTGACTTTTTATTATACTTTCCTTAATTGATGTTTCTAATTGAGTTCTAATCTTGAATGCTTGTTGAATGATTTCTCCCTTAGAATGACACTAGGGTTGAAAAACCATCTTGGTAACATTTGTGGATGAGTGACACACCATGAAGTTTAGACAAAGCAAGGTTGGAGAGGGTCGAGAGGGTGAGCTGAGAGGTAGCGGAGCATCCGCTTTCCCCTCCGATGTGATTTATCCTAACTCCACGTTGCAAGAGTTCTTTGCGGTCATAGTAGAGTGAATGGGCTAAGGGATTACCTCCGCTGGGGCTTAGTTGTACAGGTAACGAAGTGAAGCGTTGAAGTGACTTTAGCACCTAGGGCTTAATTGCGACTAGGGTTCTTTCGCCTTGACCAAAGGGTTAGATCTATACATTGGAATAGGGTTTATCAGTTGGAATCTCTAGAGTGTCTTGCAACTCTACAAAGTGTGAGGTGTTAAGATTGATCAATTTCTCTGGCGGGACATAGTGTAGAGTTAGTCACGGTTGGCCTTAGGTTTGAGACCGTGTGTTTAAGGATTTCCACGACTCATTAAGCATCAATTAGGAGACATAATAGTTGGTCTTGCACTTGAAACATTAGTCCTAGGGGGAGCATTGTCCGAGTACCCCACTTCTATTGATTGCCTTTCCTCTCATTTTATCGTGCCTCTCTTTCTTATTTCTTTTAGTCTTCTCATATAAATCTTATTCACACCATCATTGTTTAATTCTCATCCTAGTTAAATTGCAATCGTTGTGTTTCTATTCACTATTTCTGTGGGATTTATTACTTCGACAAACCCGTGCACTTGTGGGTCACATGTAAGGGCCATTGTCAGTTGCCCTCATTGTACGTATACAAGCATAATATAAATAAAAACAATAAAAACAACATGTGTGAAGGTGGGCAATTAAAACAATACTTCCTTGAACTCATAGTGTAAAATTTGGTGAAGTTGGAGTCATTGGGAGTTAGTCAAACAGGTTGTGGAAATCACACGGCCATGTAAAAATGCCATATGACCGTGTACATGACAATTCCTCATTTATAAGACCTAAAAGATCATCTGCACGTATATACAAGGGGATTCAGTGAAATTCAACACTAACACAACAAGAACGAGTTCATAAAGGTAAAGTAATGAAATATAACTCAATAAAACAATAAAACAACTAAAGCAGTAAAATAAACTCAGAAGGAACAGCCTTTCTGAGAAATACAAGTCCAAATATAACAATAAAAAGTGCAAAAGTACAGTGAAAAATAAAAAATAACGAGACGCCTCAAGCGTCGATATCATCTGTTACTGTTGATGGTGCTGGTAGAACAGAAGATCTGAAGGTGATGCAGAGCCTCGCTCTAAGATCTACTATAAAAGTGTCAGCATTCTTGAGCTACAAAATGATCATGGGCTCGAGGCGATGAAGATACATGTGGAGGAGGAGACTCAGAAGCTGTTATTGGCACATACGTCTCCATAGAGTACTACTGTGGCAGTAATGCTGGTAGGGAACAATCAGAACATACTTGCCAGGTGTAGCCCTCCTCACCATGCCCATCATTCACATAGTGTCAAGTCCAAGAAGAGAGGGAATAGTAGTCTTCTCTACCACTCGAATCATCTCCATCAAACCCATACAACAAATAAGTCTAGTGATATACGGCACAGAAAATAGCACTTCAACCTGAGTATACTGACCTTGATATCGCAAATACTCCGCCACAATATGCCCTAAGTGTAGGGGCTCACTCTGTACCATAGAGTATAAGTAGAGTAGCTTTAATCGGCTCAAAACTCCAGTGCTATCTCCACGGCCGTTTACTAATCTACTAAGAACGGCGTGGATATATCAGTGTGACGGACGAATAAGGCAAGTAGCCTTGGAAACCCCTGGCTCATATTGACTATCACCATAGAGCATATGGTATACATGCTAAGGAGTCACTCTAGCAGGATAATTAGTCAATAGCTGAGTGTACTCATCAGTGTGAATGAAGTCATCATCACACAACCCAAGCCTCATTGAGAATTACGTAAGACTCATACTGTAATACTGGCCAAAGGCGCGGAAACAAATCATATCTTCCTGACTAAGACTGGTATAGGATCGATCTAACTCAAACAACACAAGAACCTCCAAAGTAATAGTACGAATAGCCGGATCCCTGATAGAGAGGAGTCTCTACCAAGCACCTACAGAAAGGAGCTCACGAACCTCCAAAGTAATAGTACAAATGGCCGGATCCCTGATAGCGACTATCTGAATTTGAGCTTTGAGAGACACTCAAATCTTACTTGATACTCAGGTACTGCAAACTCCACCTACTCTTGGTTGGGGGAGCCATTTCTGCAAAATACGAAAGAAAACAATCAAGTTTGAATTAAAAACAAATCTACAAAAATCCATACGGCCTTGTGGTTATGACCCACGCCTGTGTGGATTATCGAGCAGGGTGAGAACGCCATGGACTCACCCCAAACTCTCTACAAAACTCTCAAAAACACTTAGAACTTAAATAAAATCATGAAGAATATATAAACCATGCAAAGTCATGCCAAATAACTCCAAAAAAGCAAACAAACAAAATAACGGCAAGGTAGAAGAACATTGAAGGCTTACCGAAGAAGTAGAAATCTAAACTTTGAATAATAGCTTGGAAATAGCCCACAAACCTTTAAATAGAAGGGACAAAGGTCGGGAGAGGGAGGAGGCACAACCCTTTGGTGTGAATAGATATGAAATGAAGATATGCGAAATGAAATTTGATGAGGCACATGACCTTTTAAATTCTACATCTAGTGTGTAGTCACTCAAAACAATTCGGTAACAAAAAGTATGCCCTATTGGTAGAGAGGGCTGCCTCCTGGGAAGTGTGAAAGCTTGTGACTGCAAAAAAAAGAATATAAATCAAATGTTATAAAAATTTTATAGCAAGGCTAAATAAAACCCTGAAGAGTTCTTGCAACACAATCTAGACTTTAAGTTAGTGACTAGGAGACCATCACTTAGGAAAGTATTATGCCATAGAGTAGACTCCTCTTCGTGGAAGCATGTCCATGCTACCTTGCATTTGACTGTTTTCGTGTACTACTAAAACTCCATCTCTTGTTGCCTGAGGTCAAGCACTCATATATGTCTTTTAGTTTTATTTTGTCTATTTTCTTGAGGACAAGCAAAAGCTTAAGTGTGAGGATATTTGATAACTACAAGAAAGTTCATATTTTCTATATCATTTACACTGCATTAAACTTGAAATTCAACATGTTTAGCAAGCATTTAGTACTAAATTTTCTTTTTTTTTTTTCACCATGGTCTTTATTTCTATTTTAGGGAAAAATAAGTGAATTCAGAAATATTTTGAAGCAAATTGGACTAAGTTTCTTACCTAGAGCTTCACCACGGCTCACAACAGCCTTGGTGATATCTCACAACGGCATATGTCTACACTCAACACTGTCATTATCAAGCTGTGGTAGTGTGGAATTAACAGGAGCAACACCGAAGCCACAACGGCCTCACCATGGCCATCGTGAACCCATGACAGCCATGGTCTACCCACATAATACCAAGAGAGCCATGCAGGGATGTGATTTGGAGCCCACATAATAAATCACAATGCCCTTGATGAGGCCATGGCAGACTAGATCTTATATATACCCTAGGTTTTTCTTATTTCGGGGAGATTCTTTCGCCGAATAAGGTAGAGCGGCTGAGTTCTACACATTTGAGTTGTGAGAGATAACTTTATTCATATTTCAGCTGATTTAGGTAAGTTTTCCAAGAAAGATTCAACTATTATCATTTAAGGAGGTCGCGCAAAAAGATTCGGTGCCGTTTAGTCAATATTGTGATCTTTTCAACCTCAACCTTTGTAGACCTATTGGAGGGAGTTAGTTTAGGAATTCTTGAACACTATTCTTTGGTCTTATGGTTTTATCTTTATTTATATCTCTATTTGTGATCTATAAGAACCCAATTCATACGAAATTGTACGTCTAAGTTCCTTGATTATTGATTATGAATTTTGATTATTAAATCTAATAAATCTTTCTAGTTTCTGCGAGTCATTGCATGTTTCTTGAATGATATTCTTATTAATGTGGATAAGGAATATATGCCACTACATTAGAAGCCACATGCCATGTTAGATTTATGCATGCACTAAGAGATTAGGAATAGCTAGGTTTTTGGATTAGGGATCAGTTGCCCTTAGGCTTAGGGTTTGATTTGTCCTTTCTAGAGGAATTCCTGTACTTAAGGCAAACATAGGAGGCTAGGGGTAGGAAGAGATTTCGTCTTAAGTTCCTAGTGATTTAGACCTGGTTGCCAAGAGATTGGGACCAGCAGGCCCTTGAATTCCTGATAAGTGCTTGTGCGATATGAATGCGAAGCATTATTTCCTTATGTTGAGCATTACTTTCCTCGGGGTTTTACACTAATATGTGTGTTTTTATGTTACTTTCGTGCATGTAGGGTTGTGAAACCAATTGTGAAGGAAAGAAGCAAATGTGGATCACAATGCACCGATTTTTGGACGAAATCTTGCTAAAGTTCAAACGCGAAGATATAAGTCGGGTGCGAGATGCTAGAGTGTGTGCAAACCTCCCCGTATTTGAGTTTACACAACCATTTGGAGGGGCACAAGGGCAGTCACACTCAAGCATTCCGACTTATGCACATAGAACAAGATCTCCATCATCTTATCCGTTATTGAAGAAGCAAAGCGATCCACGGCATAAACATGTGCCCGTTTATGTTACCTCGATGAAAAGTGGATTCGGGAGTATTTTTTGGCATAGTACTGTAGCAGGTTACTGTAGTAAATCACTGTAGAAAATCACTGTAGCAGGCACGGGATATAGTCAAGTTCCCCTTGCTTATATCCCGCAAGTGCAGGGGCTTGTCGAAGTAATAATCCCGGGTGAGCGGGGTCGAATCCACAGGGAGTAGGGAATGAAAATACTTAATTTGATTCTTAGGTATGTGGAAGATCAATTGTTATAGGTGTGAAATTGATTCAATTCTCAACAATAAAATCAACAAGTGAAATAGCAAAAGTAAGAAGAGGGTAAGGCAATCGATAAAGATGGGGTACTCGGATAATGCTTCACCTAGGATAATCGCTTCAAGTGCAAGAACTCTCTATTATGCTTCCTAATCAATGCAATGGTGAGTCGTGGAAATCCTTACATACATAGTCCCAAATCTAAGGTCAATTATGCCTAACTCTATACATGTCCCGGAGGAGAAATCGAACAATCTCAACACCTCGCACTCGCATAGAGTTGCAATGAACTCTAGAGATTCCAAGTGATAAATCTCTTCCTAAATATAGACCTAACCCTTTGGTCCAGACGGAAAGTCCCTAGCCATAATTAAGGCCTAGATACTAAGATCCTCTCAACGCTTCACTCCATTGCACGCGCAACTAGGCCCCAGTGGAGGTTCATCCCTTAGACCACTCACTTTATTATGGCCGCAAAGAACTCAAGGAACGGAGATAGAATCTATCACGCCGGAGGGGAAAGGGGACGCTCCTGTACCTCTCGACTCACCCTCTCAACCCTCTCCAACCTAGCTTTGTCTAACGCTCATGGTGTGTCACTCACTCACAAGGTTACTAACAAGAACTCTCAACCCTAGTGTCACTCTAGGTTAAATGTTCATACAATCAAGCATTCAAGGTTGGAACTCACAATAAACATCAATTTATTAAAAGCATAATAAAGAAGTTCAATGAAACGAATACATCCTAGGGTTCACAATCATCCAAGTACCCACTAGGGGTTTAGCTCTCCATGGAGCTAAATACAATCAAAGAAATCGAATGTAAAAGCAATGAATCCATAAAGAAACCCCCTCGATGGTCGTGTTGATGGTCTTGTGGAGAGTCCTCTACTCGTCGTCCAAAGATTCTTTCGTCCGGTATAGGATACGCCTCGATCGAAGCTCCCCTACCAACCTTCTTCCTAATGGAATCATAATATCGGAGCCGTAGAACTTCTCCAAAACTTTGGCTAATACCCCTCGAAACCCTAGCCGAAGTCCTCTCACAAGTTGGGGAAAAGATGGAGAAAAGAATACCAAAATCGGGGCTGAAATCAGCTTTAAATAGGGCTGGAATCGGGCGACTGCACGGGCGTGTATGATGTCACACGCGCCTGTGGAATTTCCACACGAGCGTGGATAATTTCCACACGCAAGTGTGGATTCTCCGTTTCTCTGTTTCTCTAATTTCCACAAGTACAGTGTTTTGCTACAGTAACCTGCTACAGTACTATACTGGGAATACTCCCGAATTCCATACTTTCATTGGGGTAACGCAAACGGGCACACGTTTACATCGTGAATCACTTGCCTCTTCAATGATGTGCACGTTGGTGGATCTCTTGTTCTTATATGCATAAATCAGAATGTTCGAGTGTGACTGCCTTTGTGCCCCTCCAAATGAATGTGCTCACTCGAATACAAGGAGGTTGGCACACACTCTAACATCTCACACCTGACCTATGTCTTCGCGTTTGAACCTTTGCAAGATCTCCTCCAAAATAGGTGCATTATGATCCACATTTACATATTTTCTTCATACTCGGCCTCACAACCCTACCTGCATAAAAGCAACATAAAAGCACACATATTAATGTAAAAACCTGAGAAAAGTAATGCTCAACATAAGGAATGAACGCTTCGCATTCATATCGCACAAGCACTTATCAAACTCCCCCACACTTAAGCTTTTGCTTGTCCTCAAGCAAACATTAAAACATTCTGTGCATTGATGAAGAAAATATTGAAAGTGCTTGGCCTTAGGTTCACCAAGGTATACAAAGAAAGTATTCTACAAGTAAGGAAAATTTCAACACTAAATACAAAAAATCAATGCTCTAGCTAAAAACTTGAATAAAAAAGGACAACAAACCCGAATTTCGTGTATGTGTGTGAACTCACTCAAAACAACCCAAGATATACTCCTCAAAGTTCTAAGTACAAGGGACTTATTTATCTACAAAAGTGACAAAAATTTAAAAGATGGTAGTAGCTTCACACATCCTCTAAGGTAGCCCTTTCCAAAGCGGCCGCTAAGGTGGCTTTCACACTTTCGAGGTGGTAGCTCTTTCTACCCGAGTGGTAGCTTTCACTCATCCTATGAGATAGCTCTTTCTCTCATTAGGGCATAACTAGTATCCGACTTGTGAGAGTAGCTTCATACTTCATAGGTGGTAGCTCTTTCCACCCAACAAACACAAATAAACAATAAAACTATTTTGTTCCTTCTTTTCGTTTTCAAAATATATATATATATATATATATTTTGAGTTTAGCACAAGAAAATAAACCTAACTAGTCCCTTTAACATCGACCATGAGTTTCCAATAGAGTTCAAAGAGTGAGTAGTGCACTAAGTGTAAATCGGGCAAAAATTCCTAAAAATTCAAGCAAGAACTAGAGTATGAAAACATTCAATGTTAACAATTCTCCTAGACTTAAGAATACAATCATTGCAACTACGGTGAACCGCCATTGGCTATGTGAGCTTATATCAATCATGAACAATAGAAAAGATGTGCGCATTATGAAACTCCCCCACACTTAAGTTGTACATTGTCCTCAATGTACACATGCAAAGCTCACTCAAAATATATCATTCAAAAATAGATGTTGGAGAAGCAATCAAAACAATACTCCCCTGACTCCTAGTGTTGCGTTTGATGAAGCTAATTCATTGGGAGTAGTGTTCCAACGGGTTGTGAAGCTCGCACGGCCAAGTGCCAAAGCACCTTGGCCGTACCCATGACTAAGTCTCAATTCCCAAGATGACAAGACCATCTGCACGCACACACGAGGGGATTCAGTGAAGCTCAAGAAAAACAAAAATAACTCGAGTGTATAACAGATGAAGCAATGAATACAACTCGATAATGCAAAATAACATAAACTCAGAAGGAAAAATCCTTTATGAGTGGACAAGTCTAAAAACAAGAAAATAAGATAAAGTAAAATGCATGAAAGTAAAAAGGAAGCTCAAGTGTCGAAGTCGCTCTCAGTCTCCTCTGTTGCTGCTGCTGAAGTGGAAGCATATAGTGGGTCCTCTGGTGCTGGGGTCGAGGATGGAGGTGCTGGAGGTACTGGCGGTACCTGAATAGTCCTCGGCTGCAGGACGAATGATGAGGCAACGTCTCGTTCTAGGATCTGCTGTAATATGTCGAAACGCGCCATGAACTCTGTGTACTGAGTGGCCTGCGTAGCCCTAATCTCAGCAACCTCGGCTCGGCCCCGCGAATCGAATCCAAGAGACCCATGCCCAGCACTAATCTCGTAATGTAAGGACCTGAGAAGATCGCTCCCAGTCTAGTGTACTGTCCCTGATGCCTGATGTAATCAGCCAAGATGTGCCCCAAGTGTATCGGTACGCGCTCTACCATCGAGTACAAGTACAACAACTCCTGGTGGCTCAAGACACCAGTACTATCGCCACGGCCATTCACCGACCTACTCATGATTGCATGCAAGTATCTGTAGGCTGGCCGGGAAAGGCATGTGTCGTTGGAAACCCCAGGCTCGTACTGACCCTGACCGCATAGCACTCTGTAAGCTCTCTGCGGGGTCAAGGTTCCAGGATAATCAGTAGGTAACTGTGCGTACTCCTCAGAATCTGTGAATGCCTCCTCGTATAAGCCAAGTAGTATGGAGAACTGCGTAATGCTCAAACTATGGTGGTGTCCAAACACTCTGAACTGAATGGTGCCCAAATTGTTGAAGCTCGCATACGTTCTATCAAACTAAAATGAGGATAGCACCTCCAGTGCAAAATCTCGGATAGCTGGCTCTCTAATTGTCAACAACTGCTGCCAACCCCCCTCTGAAACAAGGTCCTTAATCTCCTCAGCGAACTCATCTCCCTGCTGAAGATCTCATAATATAGTCGTATCCAGGAATCGAGTCTGTCCGAAGCGGAGTCTCGATAAGTGCTCATAACGGGCCTGATGTTCGGGAATAGAAAATCGCATGCCCTCGGGCTCAGAGGATGACTCACGTGGCCTCTTATCAGTTTGCTTCTTTGTCCTAGGTGCCATGATCTGCCAAATTTAAACCAAATTAGTCAAACAAGTTGATAAAACAATACTGTAGAAATCCACACGGTCGTGTGGAATTTCCGCACGCCCGTGTGGATTCACGGGGCGTGAGAAACGCACGGCCAGGTATCAACAATCTAAAAATACACATCAATAATATCTCTAACTTCGTTCTAAACGTAAATCATTGTTCCAATTGAAGAAACGAAGCATTGTCGACTAGATTAATCAATTGAAATCATGAATTGACGAAGAAGATGAAGAAAATGAAGTTACCGATGAAGAGAAATGATAAAATAGAGAGTCGGCCGGAAAACTTGCTAAAATCCCACCAAACTGCGCAATCGACTCGGAGAATGTTGTGAGAGTGCTTTCGAGGGAAACGGAGTCGTGAAGAAGGATAGCAATCATCTCCTTTTTAAACAGAACTCGCGACTTTTGACGTTCTGTGCATCCACACGGGCGTGTGGAAATTCCCCACGCCCGTATTCCTCACTTCACAGACTTAGACTGATCTCACACGGGCGTGCGGAAAATACCCATGCCCGTGCGCCAGACCCACAGGGGAAGACGCATGCCCCTGTGGCTTCCTTGTTTATCCGAGAAAAATATCAAGTTGCCCGGACGCCCGTGCGGAATATCCACACGGGCGTGGGCATTCACATGCCAAAACTCACAGGGGCGGCCGCACGCCCCTGTGTTTTCTCGGGATGGAGGGGGCAACCTGCAGAGTTTTGCACGGGCGTGCGGAAATTATCCCGCAAGTTCCTAGTGATTTAGACCTGGTTGCCAAGAGATTGGGACCAGCAGGCCCTTGAATTCCCTTGGTCCAATACTGGAATATGATTGTCATACACAATGGTTATCATAAGTAATAATCAAGATAACTGTCATACGACCATCTAACTCTATCCAATCATGCTTAATGATTCTCCAATTGTATTATTCAATAATTTGTAGAAGTAAACTAAGGAAAGAACTGACAAAGCCCATTGCGTGTGACCCGCAAGTGCACAGGTTTATCAAATAATAAATCCCAGGTGAGTGGGGTATTGTATCTACAGGGAGTAGGGAGTAAAAATACTTAAATTACTACTTAACCACGTGAAATTGAATAATGATAATGTTGATGAAATGTAATGAAAACAAAGATAAAAAGAAACATGAATGAAAGGCAAAAGTAAGTGAGAGGTAAAACAATCGATAGTAGTGGGGTACTCGGGTAATGCTCCCCCTAGGATTAATGTTTAAAGTGCAAGAGAAACTATTATACTTCCTAATCAATGCCCAATGAGTCATGGAAATCCTTAAGCGCACGGTCAAAAATCTAAGGTCAACCGTGACTAACTCTATACTATATCCCGGCGGAGAAATCTCTCAGTTTTAACACCTCACAGTGTGTAAAGTTGCATGGAGTTCTAGGGAATCCAAGTGATAAACCCTCTTCCTATGTGTAGACCTAACCCTTTGGTCCAGGCGAAAGGCACCTAGTCACATCTAAGCCCCAGATATTAGAGTCTCTTCAATGCTTCACTCTGTTGCTCGTGCAACTAAGCCCCAGCGGAGTTCATCCTCTAGAACTTCACTCTATTGTGACCGCCAAGAACTCTAGGAAATGAAGGTAGGATAAATCACACCGGAGGGGAAAGGGGACGCTCCGCTACCTCTCGACTCATCCTCTCAATCCTCTCCAGTTTAGCAATGTCTAACCCTCGTAGTGTGTCACTCATCTACAATGGTTACCAAGATGGATTCTCAACCCCAGTGTCACTCTAGGGAAGAAATCATTTGACAAGCACTCAAGATTGGAACTCAATTGAAACATCAATTAAGGAAAGTATAATAAAAGATCAATGAAACAATAACATCCTAGGGTTTACAAAATCCAAGTACCCACTAGAGGGTTTAGCTCTCCATGGAGCACAATACAATCAACAATGAAATCGAAAGTAAAAACAAGTGTTCCATAAGAAAACCTCCTCGGTAGTCATGTTTATGGTCTTGTGGAGTGGCCAAGTTTTCTCCAAAAGTCCCCTTGTCCGGCCTAGGGCATACCTCACCAGATCTATGCCGATGAAAGCTCTCCCAATAACCTTCTTCCAAGCCAATCGCGGAGTTGAATACCTCAAATCACTCTAAATACTTGCCAAAAGCCTCTCTAAACCCTAGCCAACGGCTTCCCAAATGATGGAGAAAAGTGGAAGAGAAGAGGGGAAAAAAATCCCTAAGATCGGGTTGAATCGTGGCTTAAATCCGGCTGGAATTGAGAATCCACACGCCCATGTGGATTCTTCCCACGGGCATGTGGAATTTCCACACGGGTGTGGGGAATTTCCATACGCCCTTGTGGATTCTATGGAAATTTGTTTTCTGGCAAGCTGTGAACAGGAACTGCTACATTAATTTGATACAGTGATATGCTGCAATACCTTGCTACAGTACTTTGCCAAAATACTCCCAATTCCACACTTTTCATCGAGGCAACATAAATGGGCACACATTTATGCCGTAGATCGCAACTCTTCTTCAATCAAAGGTTTCATTGGTGAAGATCTTGCTATCATTGCACACGTCAGGATACGCGAATATGACTGCCTTCGTGCCCCTCCAACTCGTTGTAATAGCTTGAGTACATGGAGGTTGGCACACATTCACGCATCATAAGACCCTTCTTGTGCCTTTGCATTTATTTCTTCCAAGATTCCACCAATTAGTGTGCTCACGATCTACTTTTGGCTTCTTTTCTCAATACTTAGCTTCATAAATCTACATGCATAAAATTAACACAAATGCACAAGTAGTAGCGCTAAAACCTAATAAAAGTAATGCCCATCATAAGAAAAGAACAATTCGCATTCTTATCACACAATCACTTATCAAACTCCCCCACACTTAAGCTTTTGCTTGTCCTCAAGCAAAGAATTATACATTAAAACATATAAGAAGGAAATATTGAAAGTTCTCAGCCTTATGTTCAGTAAAACATGCAAGGAGATCATTCTACAAGTAAGGGAAATTTCAACACTTAATATGAAAAAATCAATGCTTTAGCCAAAAACTCGAATAAAAAAGGACAACAAACCCAAAACCGTGTAAGTGTGTGGAAACTCACTCAATTTAACCCAAAGTATACTCCTCAAAGTCCTACGTATAAGGGACTTATTTATCTACAAAACATAACAAAATAAAAAGATGGTAGTAGCTTCACACATCCTCTAAGGTAGCCCTTTCCCAAGTGGCCGCTAAGGTGGCTTTCACACTTTCGAGGTGGTAGCCCTTTCTACCGAGGTAGCATCTTTCAGTCATCCCATGAGATAGCTCTTTGTTTCATTAGGGCATAACTAGTATCAAACTTATGAGAGTAGCTACATACAACACAGGTGGTAGCTCTTTCCACCCCTAATGCACAAACAACAAATATTTTTCTCTTTTCCATTTTTTTCCAACAGTTTAAAGAGCGAGTAGTCCAACAAGTGTCATTCGGGCAACAATTCCTAGAAATTCAACTAAAAACTAGAGCATGAGAACATTCAATGTTAAAAATTCTCCTAAACTCAAGAATACAATCATTGAAACTAAGGTGAACCACACTTGCCTATGTGAGCATGTATGTCAATCAAAACTTATATAAAAGACGTATGCAACGTGAACTCCCCCCCCACACATAAGTTGTACATTATTCCCAATGTACATATGCAAGCTCACTAATAATGTATATCAATCAAGAATATATACGGAAGAAGCAATCAAAACAATACTCCCCTGACTCCTAGTGTTGCATTTGATGGAGTTAAATCCTTGGGAGTGATGTTCCAACAGGTTCTGAAGCACATACGTCCAAGTGCCAAAACACCTTGAGCAATTCCCATACTAACAAGACCATCTGCACGCATACACGAGGGGTTCAGTGAAGCTTAATAAAAATAAAAACAACTCGAGTATATAAAAGATAAAGCAATGAAGACAACTGGAGACAACAAAACGAAATAAAAGATATGCTCAGAAGGAAAATCCTTTCTTAGTAGTGCAAGTCTAACAACAATACAAAATAAGATAACAAGAAAGTAATAAAGAACAATGCATTAAGCGTCAGTGTCATGCTCTAGCTCTGCTGCTTGATAATCAAAAGGTGCCGGTAGATTTGGTGATGGTGAGGCCGGAGGGGCCGTAGGGCTCCGAGGTCTTAGAACAAATGATGGGACAACGTCTAGCTCAAGAATCTGTTGTAATGTATCAAAACGTGCCATAAACTCTGTATACTACGCGGCCTGTGTAGCCCGGACCTCAACGATCTCTGCCCGTAGCAACCCCACCGCACTCTCAAGTCTCTCAAAATGATCATAGGCTCGAGATGATGAAAACATGCGTAATGGGGCTGGCTCCTCTGTAACAGAAGGTACCTTGGTCTCAACCGGTGTTGTCTGAGGCTTAGGAGCAGGCTGAGAACTCTCAATAATATCATCATCTTCCTCTGCTGCCTCTGGGGTAGGTGTAATCAGAGCATACACTCCGGACTGGACTCTGCGAACCATCCCCATCAGCCTCAACATCTCTATGCCCAGGGGAGCAGGTATACTCGCCTTCTCGGCCCCTCGAATCGCATCCAGAAGACCCATGCCTATGACTAGTCTTGTGATATATGGGCCTGAGAAAATGACTCCTGCTCTGACATACTGGCTCTAGTGGCGCATATACTAAGCCAGAATGTGTCTCAAATGAATCGGCTCTCTCTACACCATGGAGTACAGGTAAAGTAGCTCTTGTCTGCTAAGTACCCCTGTGCTATTATCACGCCCATTCACTGATCAGCTAAGAATGGCGTAGATGTATCTGTATGCTGGTCGAGAAAGACACGTAGCCTTGGACACTCTTGGCTCATACTGCCCCTCCACACAAAGTGTCCTATATGCCCTCTGGGACTCAGACTGCCGGAATAATCTGTGGGTAATCGATCATACTCCTCTGTATCCGTGTAAACCTCATCATACAAGCCCAGATAGATGGAGAACTGCATAATACTTATGCTGTGATGATGGCCGAGTGCTTTGAACTGTATAATATCAACTCTATCAAAGCTCGAGTAAGATCAGTCAAACTCAAAGGATGAAAGCACCTACAAAGTAAGCTGACGAATAGCTGGCTCTCGGATAGACAATAGAGACCTCAAGCTACCCACAGACAACATCTCTTTGACCACATCTACCATGTCTTTCACTGACTAAACTTCCCCGAGAATGCTCATGTCCAGGAATCAGGTTTGACCAAACCTGAGCTTAGAGAGCCGCTCAAACCGAGCCTAATGCTCGGGAATAGCAAACTGCATGTGATCCGACACAGGGAAATGCTCACGTGGACGCTTGTAAGCTTGCTTCTTCGACCAGGGAGCCATTCCTGCAAGGTTTGAGAAGAAATTTGATTAAGAATACTGATAGGTTAATGTTGCAGAAATCCACACGGTTGTGTGGAATTTCCACACACCTGTGTAGATCCACGGGGCATGAAAAACGCACTGCCGCATGCTAAAAACTCACAAATACATCATCAAATCGCCTCTAACTTCTTTCTAAGCATGCATACCCATTCTAATTGTAGAAACAAAGCAATATTTAACAGTTTTAACAGTTAAATCAAAAATTTATAAAGTAGAGAAGGGAAAAGGGTTTACCGATGAGTTGGAGATGTAGAGCTTAAAATCAGCTGGAAAAATCAAGTAAAATCCTTCCAAAATGACGATGCAAGGTCGGGTGAGTGAGTGTTTTATTTTTTCGAATGATTTGGAGTGTGAAGAAAGAGAAACTCAAATAGATTTTAAAGAAAACTCATGGCTCTAGAGTTTATGTACATTCGCATGGGCTTACGGAAATTACCCACGCCTGTGTGGTTTCATAGGAAAGCTTCACAGGGGCAGACGCATGCCCCTGTGTGCTCTCGAGAAAACACTCAAGTCTCTCTAAATGCAAACACACGGGCATGCAGAAAATACCCACGCCCTTGTGCCCAACCCACAAGGTCATCCGCACGTCCATGTGGCTTCTCCGTCCAACCCGAGAAAACTCTAAGTGTTTCACACGCCCGTGCAAAAATTTCCCACGTGCATGGACATGTACAGGGCTAGTTCATAGGGCCACTCGCATGCCCTTGTGTATTCTTGGCATGGAAGAGAGCTCCTCTGCAGAGATCCACAAGGGGGTGTGGAAATTACCCACGTCCGTGTGTTTATCACAGGGTCATCTAGAGGGGCGAGTCCACGCCCCTGTGTCTTTTCGGGAAAAATCTCTAAGTCTCTACAGGAATACACACACCCATGCGAAAATTATCCACAGGCCTGTGAATATTACAATGTCATTCACAGGGGTGAGTCCACACCCCTGTGCCTTCTCTGGATGAGCTCTCAGTAGAAATGCACGGGCGTGTGAAAATTTCACACGCCTGTGCATTTTCTCTGGATGCTTTGGAAAACTCTACAGGCTCTGCAGAAAATTCCTGAACATGCAAACACACTTAGAGCCTGCCCTATCATGCAAAATATAGCAGAGAAAAACACGAAATAGGCTCAAATGACCAACAACTTCACCATAGACATTTGAGCACACGATAACACCAACTCATCCACAAGAAAATCACAAAAATGCATCAAACTATATAGACACCAACACTCAATGCCTTATTCATACAAACACTAAATTAACAACTAACAAAATAGTAAGTGCTTGGGTTGCCTCCTAAGAAGCTCTTGTTTAATTTCACTTAGCTTGACGTACCTTGTCTTACCTCACAGGGGTTCATAGATGAAGGTTTCTCTCTTACCCATGACTTGAAAGCATGATGAGCACTGCCTCTTGAAGGTAGAGGGAGAGTTGTTGAGCTTGTTACCACTTAAAGGGTTGTCACCCTTGTTCCATTCATGCACATCCCTAATAGCCTTGGGGTGTTTCTTGTGGCTTCTTCTCGCTCGCTTCATCTTTCGGAGCATGTTTTCCATGATCCCTGGAGTAGGTAGTTCTTTCTCCTCTAAACCAAGCATCATTAATTCCTCATTCTCCTCATCTTGGTCTAGCAACCCCTCGTATGGGTCTGGATTCAACATTTCCTGCACATATTCATCGATTAGTTCATCAGTAGTGTCAAGAAAATATAAAGTATCATCAAAGTCAAGAGAATGTCGTATGGCTTCGGCAAGGCGGTATGTGAGCTTGTCATCTCCAACCCTCAGTGTCAACTCCCCGCTGTCCATGTCAATTAATGCCTTAGAAGTGCGCAATAATGGCTTCCCAAGTATCAAAGCAACGTCTGCATCCTCATCGACATCAAACACTATGAAATCTACAGGAAATATATACTTGTCCATCTTGACAAGCACGTCTTCAATGATGCCCTTTAGATGTCTCACCGTCCGGTCCGCCAATTGCAAAGTCATCCGAGTGGGCTTAGGCTCTCCCAAGCCTAACTTTTGAAAAAAAGAGTATGGCATGACATTGATACTGGCCGCTGAGTCTGCCAATGCCATCTCTTCACCCAAGTTGCCAATGCTGCATATGATAATGAAGCTTCCTTGGTCTTTCTTCTTGTTTGGCATATTCTTTTGCAAAATCACCGAACAAGAGTCATCTAAGATCACTGATGCACTCTCTTCCAACTTCCTCTTGTTGGCCAATAGATCTTTCAAGAAATTAGCATACCGAGGTATTTGAGACAACGCCTCCACAAAAGGAATATTGATAAGCATCTGCTTGAATATACCCAAGAACTTTTTGTATTGCTCATCATTTTCGTTGTTCTTCAATCTAGAGGGATAAGGGATTCTTGGCTTGTAAGGTGGGGGTGCCACCATATTCTCCTCAGTTGCTGCCTTCTTAACCTCTACGACCTCTGATGCTTCAACATTGGTCTTCTCACTTAGAAGCCTACCTTTCAACCTCACGACCACTTCTCAAAGTGATTGCTTTCACATGCTCTCTTGGGTTGGTTTCGGTGTTACTCAGTAAGCTTCCTTGTGGTCTCTCTGATAGAGACTTCACGATTTGCCCCACTTGATTTTCTAGGTTGTGCAATAAAGCGGTGTGGTTGCGAAGTGTAGCCTCGACCAATTGGAATCGTGTATCCAATGATTGCACAAATTGGGTCAAGGCTTTCTCTAAGTCGGTCATCCGGGTCTCCAAACCTGAAACTCATTTTCCATGTTTGGGGCTTGTTGTTGTTGGAGTCCGGCCACTTTCTTCCTTTTCCTTGCATTCCATTGGTAGCTATTCATGGCCATTTCTTCTACTAATTGTCGGGCTTCATCGGGGGTCTTATTCCCCATTGTACCTCCTGCGGCGGCATCTAGAAGTTGTCTTGTACTTAGATTCAACCCGTTGTAAAAGGTCTGAATGATCATCTATTCGAGAAATCCATGTTATGGGTACTGCCGCAAAAGATCCTTGAATTGTTCCCATGTCTCAAACAAGGATTTGAGCTCCATCTGAACAAATGACGATATCTTATTGTGAAGCTTTGCCGATTTCCCCAGAGGAAAGTAACTTGCAAGAAAAGCTTTGACCATTTCATTCCATGTCGTGATGAATGCTCTTCTTTTTTGAGAGAATGGGAAAGCCCTCAATCTACTAGCACCATCCGTAACACCGTTGATTTTCAGCATGTCATAAACTTCCAAGAAGTTCTTAATGTGATTGTTTGGATCCTCATCGGCCAAACCATTGAACTCTGTTGACTGCTGTATCATCTGGATGCATATTGCCTTCAGCTGAAAGTTCGGAGCTGTAATTAGGGGTCACACAATGCTAGATTGTGTCCCCAGTACTGACGGTCTGGCATAATCAGAGAGTATTCTCTGTTGTTCATTCTATTCCGCCATATTGATAGATCCTTCAACTTCCACTTCAACTAGATTCGGTGGTTCTTGCACAGGTTCTTTATCCCTTTTTCTGAGTGTACATTCAAGATTAGGATCCCAAGTTTGTCGAGTAATAAATCCCAGGTGAGTGGGGTATCGTATCCATAGGGAGTAGGGAGTAAAAATACTGAAATTGCTACTTAACCATGAGAAAGTGAACAATGATACTATTGATAAAATGTAATGAAAACAAAGATAAAAAGAAACAAGAATGAAAGGCAAAAGTAAGTGAGAGGTAAGGTAATCGATAGAAGTGGGGTACTCGGGTAGTGTTCCCCCTAGGATTAATGTTTCAAGTGTAAGACAAACTATTATACTTCCTAATCAATGCTCAATGAGTCATGGAAATCCTTAAGCACACGGTCCCGGTGGAGAAATCGCTTAGTTCCAATACCTCACACTGGGTAAAGTTGCATGTAGTTCTAGGAAAACCAAGTGATAAACCCTCTTCCTATGTATAGACCTAACCCTTTGGTACAAGCGAAAGACCCCTAGTCATATCTAAGCACCAGACACTAGACTCCTTTCAACGCTTCACTCTGTTGCTCATGTAACTAAGCACTAGTGGAGTTCATCCTCTAGAACTTCACTCTATTGTGTCTGCCAAGAACTCAAGGAAATGGAGGTAGGATAAATCACACCAAAGGGGAAAAGGGATACTCCGCTACCTCTCGACTCACCCTCTCAACCCTCGTAGTGTGTCAATCATCTACAATGGTTACCAAGATGGACTCTCAATCCTAGTATCACTCTAGGGTAGAAAACATTCGACAAGCACTCAAGATTGAAAATCAATTGAAACATCAATTAAGGAAAGAATAATAAAAGATCAATGAAACAATAACATCCTAGGGTTTACAAAATCCAAGTAACCACTAGGGGGTTTAGCTTTCCATGGAGCACAATACAATCAATAATGAAATCAAAAGTAAAAACAAGTGTTCCATAAGAAAACCCCCTCGGTAGTCATGTCGATGGTCTTGTGGAGTAACCATGTCTTCTCCAAAGGTCCCCTTGTCCGACCTAGGGCACACCTCGCCGGATCGATGCCGATGAAAGGTCCCCCAATAATCTTCTTCCAAGCGAATCGTGGTGTTGAATCCCTCAAACCAGTCCAAACACTTGGCAAAAGCCTCTCCAAACCTTAACCGACAGTTTCCCAAATGATGAAGAAAAGTGGAAGAGAAAAGGGGAAAAAGTTCCCTAAAATCATGCTGAATCGCGCTTAAATAGGTCTAGAATCAGGAATCCACACCCCCTATGTATTCTTCCCACAGGCCTGTTGAATTTCCACACGGGCATGGGGAATTCCCACACGCCCGTGTGGATTCTCTGGAAATCTGTTTTGTGGCCAGCTGTGAGGAGGAACTGCTACAATACTTTACTACAGTGATATGCTATAATACCCTGCTACAGTACTTTGCCAAAAGACTCCTAATTCAACACTTTTCATCGAGGTAATATAAACAGTCACACCTTTATGCCGTAGATCGCAACTTTTCTTTAATCAAAAGCTTCATTAGTGAAGATCTTGCTATCATTGCAAAAGTCAGGATACGCGAATATGACTGCCTTCGTGCCCCTTCGACTCTTTGTAATAGCTTGAGTACACGGAGGTTGGCACACATTCACACATCATAAGACCCCACTTGTGCCTTCGCATTTGTTCCTTCCAAGATTCCACCAATTAGTGTGCTAACAATCTACTTTTGGCTTCTTTTCTCAATACTTAGCTTCATAACCCTACATGCATAAAAGTAACACAAATGCACAAGTATTAGTGCTAAAACCTGATAAAATTAATGCTCATCATAAGGAAAGAACACTTCGCATTCTTATCACACAAGCACTTATCAAGAACATAAATAATTAGCCTATTAATTAAGTGAAAAGGAAGTAATAGGAGTATCTCACCGTTCCTAGGGAAATACGACCGTCGTAGTGACCCACAAGGTAATACTTGATGACCCGTACACTTGCGGCATTCACGTACTCATTGTAATATTATTTGCATACATATTCACACACCTCATAAGTATCTATCAACAATCCATGTGCAATACATCATAATGTCCATGATTAGGACAAACATCATACATCTAGAATGGACACCATTTTCATATCCATAAATATCAAAAGTATGAGCACGACGGGGCTAAGGCTCCTGATCATTATCATCAAAACCACATCAAATATATATACATAGTTATAGAAATGAATACTTCAAACCAAGTTTTTCATATTTGAAAGTCTAACCAATAAAATCCATTGTTCAACGTCCCATATTAACCATGTTTACAAAATCAACCTCATTCAAAAATCATTTAATTCCACAAATACAAGTAAAATCATATTCAAAATACCAAAAATATAATCATACTAGCAAAGGGGTCTCATAACTATTTTTCTAGAGTATATTTTGAGGACATTGATCATAACTTTCGATTACATTGCACATATCTTTGAAAATGTAATACATTTCATCAAAAGAATCATGACTTTTAGCCTAATTAAAACCTAATCCATATTTATGATCACTTTAGCTTCATGATAAGTGCTTGTGCGATAAGAATACAAAGTGTTGTTTCCTTGTGTTGAGCATTACTTTTCTCAGGTTTTAAAGCTAATATGTGTGTAGTTACATTACTTTCATGCAGGTAGGGTTGTGAGGCCGAATATTAAAGAAAAAAGCCAATGTGGGTTGTAAATACACCAATTTGGAGGAAATCTTGCTAAGGTTCAAACGCGAAGACATAGGTCGGGTTCGAGATGCGGGAATGTGTGCCAACCTCCTCGTATTCAAGTTAGTATAACCATTTGAAGGGGCACAAGGGCAGTCACATTCAAGCATTTTGACTTGTCCATATAGAACAAGATCTCCACCAACATGTTTGTAATTGAAGAAGCAAAATGATCCATGACGTAAACGTGTGCCCGTTTGCATTACCTCGATGAAAGCATGGATTCGGGAGTATTTTGGGTCGGTATTGTAGTAGGGTACTATACAAAAACTGTAGCAAGAATAATGTACCAGCACTGTTCACAGCCGGCCGAGAAAACAGGAAAATAGAGAATCCACACAGGCGTGTGGAACTTCCACATGCCCGTGTGAAAAATCCACAGGGGCTCCCACACAGGCGTGTGAAATCCTGATTGTAGAACTTTAAAAGCCGATTTCATCCCCGATTTCATCATTCTTTTCTCCATCTTTTCCCCAACTTGGGAGAGGGTTGCGACTAAGGTTTTGAGAGGTATTGGCTAGGGCTTTGGAGAGCTTCTACAGCTCTAACATCGCGCGCCATTTGGAAGATGGTTAGTGGGAGAGCTTTCGTCGGCACCAATCCAGCGAGGTGTATCCTAGGCCGGACAAAGGGACCCTTGCGACAAGTAGAGGACTCTCCAAAAGACCATCGCCATGACTAATGAGGGGGTTTTCTATGGATGCTTTGTTTTTACATTCAATTTTATTGATTGTATCTAGCTCCATGGAGAGCTAAACCCCTAGTGGGTACTTCAGTATTTTTGAACCCTAGGATGTATTCGTTTTATTGAATCTCTTTATTATGCTTTCAATTAATTGATGTTTATTGTGAGTTCCAATCTTGTATGTTTGATTGTATGAATACTCCCTCAGAGTGACACTAGGGTTGAGAGTTCTTCTTGGTAACTCTTGTGAGTGAGTGGCACACCATGAGAGTTAGACAAAACTAGATTGGAGAGGGTTGAGAGGGTGAGTCGAGAGATAGCGGAGCGTCCCCTTTCCCCTCTGGTATGATCTATCCTACCTCCACATTCCAAGAGTTCTTTTCGGTCATTGTAGAATGAATGGGCTAAGGGATGACCTTCCGCTGGGGCTTAGTTGCGAGTGCAATGGAGTGAAGCGTTGAAGTGATTTTAACATATAAGGCTTAATTGTGGCTAGGGATCTTTCACCTGGACCAAAGGGTTAGGTCTATACATAGGAATAGGATTTATCATTTGGAGTCCCTAAAGCTCATTGCAATTCTATATTGGTGCGAGGTGTTGAGATTATTTGATTTCTCCTCCGGGACATGTATAGAGTTAGGCATTGTTGACCTTAGATTTGGGACTATATGATAAATGCTTGAGTAGACAAATTTTTTATATATGTTTTACATGCATTGAGCATCATTTTTACTATGGTTTATGTCTCATATTGTGTATTTGGCGTTCTTTTATGCATATAGGGTGTGAATGCCTTGAAGAGTAAAAAGGAAGCAAAGATGGGCTGTAAAGACATAATGTTGGGAGTTCTTGCTCAATTCAAGGACCAAGACACGAGAGGAGTTTATAAACGTGGAGATGTGTGCCAACTTCCAAGAAGATTCAAGTCAATTCACTAGTTGGAAGGGCACAAAGGCAGCCACATCTTCATGTTTCTTCTCTTTGTGAAGATTGCAAGACCTCTCAAAGATACATTGATGAAGAAAAAATTTATAGCCTACCACATGGAGGTGTGCCCGGACATGTGGCCTCAAGAGAAGAGTGATCGGACCGCGTTTTGTGAAAAGTATTGTAGTAAAATTACTGTAGCACCATTGGATCAAAATTACTGTTCACGCGCCCGCGTGGAAATTCCACGCGCCCGCGTGAAAATTTCTGCAGCCCACGCGGCCGCGTGGAAAATCCACACGGGCGCGTGAGGGCACGTGACAGACGCGATCTAAGGCCTATAAATAGCCGTTTTGTTCTATTCTTTCTCATCTTTTGTGCGGCTCTTGAGGGGTGAGACGGCTAGGGTTTGGAGAGGAGGTCTTTGTGCCTTTGGAGGCGCTTCGTTACCAACTTTGATCGATTCCTCCTCCGTCATAGCATCAAGGAAGCCACCGGTGAACCTAGTTTCGGAGTATGTACTTCAAGACGTCGAAGCTCTCCATCAAGGCCATCAGTTCATATATAAGGTGGTTTATTTCTATGGTTTTAATGTACTTTCATTCATTGATGGTGTGTTTTGTATGTTGCTCCATGGAGAGCTAAAACCCTAGAGGGTTTTTGGGATTGTGAACCCTAGGATTCTCATCTTTTGTGGATTTGCTTAGTGTTTCTATTTAATCCGAGTTTGATTAAGTTTTAATCTTGTATTCTCATTGCTTGCTTGTTTAATTAATCCTTGTGGTTGATTGGATTTGCATGATTTGTTACTTTAATGTGAGAGAGGTCTCCATTAGAGTTAGAACTTCAAGGTTCAAGAGGGTTGAGAGGGTGAGTCATGAGATAGTGGAGTGTCCCCTCTCCCTTCCGATTGAGTGTATTCTATCTCCGTTCCTTAAGCTCTATGCAACCATATTTGGTGTGAGGCGTGAGATTGAGAGATTTCTCCACCGGGACCTTGTAGGGGGTTAGGATCCTTCGGCGGGAATTAGGGTTGGATCAATCTTTAGGAATCGGATACAACTCTTGGAATCCCTAGAGTGCTTTGCAGTCATATGTGGTGTGAGGTTTTGAGATTGAGCGATTTCTCCACCGGGACCTCGTAGGGGACTAGTATCGGTGATCGGGAGGCCGGATCCGATTATATTTGGATTTCTACGACTTAACTTACTCATCATAGAAACACTTTGCTTATTCGGTACCTAATACCTGAATCCTATGGGGAGCATTGCCCGAATACCCCACTTTTACTGATTGAGATCTCCATCCATTTAACCCTTGCATATTTGTCTCCGGTATTTATTTCTTCGCACATTAGATCACCACACCTTTCCATTTAACATTAGGTTAGAAAGCAGAGAAGAAGTTAGTACTAGTAGCCCTGTTCCCTGTGGATTCGACTACCCACTCACCGGGGTAATTATTACTTCGACACCCGTGCACTTGCGGTTTACACGCATATTCGGACGTGTCAAGTTTTTGGCGCCATTGCCGGGGAACAGGATACTAGGAACGCTAGGACTTTGTTGCTCTAGCCACTTATCTTTTTCTTTTTTTTGTCTATTCCATACTTTCTTTTTCTTCCATCATTCTCATCGATTTTTATTTTGTTTTTATCTATTTCACTCTATCTTCTTCCACTGTTCTATTTTGTTTTATTTTGTCTTATTTACTTTTTCTTGCATGGAACTTGAATGATGATTAATCCAGTTGTAGATTTATATTTTTCAGGTTGATGCTCTCACTAGAAAAATTGATCAATTTATCAATGTTCATCAACAACACAATCCATATCGCATCAACTATCATCCAAATCAAAGGAGCTACCCAAACCTCTTGTGGGATATTGATGGACAACAATGGGAAGCACCTCAACAAGAACTTCAATGGGATGAGAAAGTTGAAGAAGATGTAGTTCGGTTGGAAAGAGTGTTACCAAGATTTATTGAGGCCACATTAAGTTGTCACGATGTCCCCATCAAAAACATTGAGCATCAATTAGGAGAGATCTTGGACATGCTTGCTAAGGAAAAAGAAGAATTTGAACAAGCAAGACAAGTATCTCCGGGACATGATGAGGCCATGAACAACATGGAAGAAATTGGGCAAATTGAGTACATTGGGGCAAAAAATGAAAAGCAAGAAATTGAATATCAATTTGAGATTTTGGATTGTGTGACTGAAGATTGTGCTTGTGAGCGAGAAAATTTTCAAGGGGATTTGCTAGTGTCATGCTCCTCTCAAGTTGAAAATACATTAGAAGAAGCAAACCCTAAGGTTATGGAACAAGCATCTTTCTTTGGGATTGATCAACTCTTACAATGCAAGAGAGAGGTTTTGGGAAGGGAAGAAGATGTGGGTAGGAGATTGAAGCCATCCAATGACCCACCTGTGCTAAGCTTGGACAATTCCCAACCCAAATTGTTTCCTTGGAGGCCAAAAGTAAGATGGTTGGACTCTCCAATTAATATTCCACCCCGACAACTAGATTCTTGGTTTAAAGGAAGTAGCTATGCAATGTCTAGTCGGGAGGAACACACTCTTTTCAAGCCTCCATAAGGTAAGGAAGAGGTACGTCAAGCTTAGTGACGTAAAACAAGTGCTTCTTGGGAGGCAACCCAAGTTTTTAATTGTTTTCTAGCTTAGATTTTTATTCTACAGTAATAAAATCATGAGTGTGTGCTTTGTTAAATTTTTATTGGTGTTGAGTTCTTCATGAAGATTTTTGGTGTTTTAGTTTAAATGTATGTGTGTGGCATGGTTTAGGATGATATTCATGTTTTTAGTTGGGAAATTGGACTTAATTTCATGTAAATATCTCTATGGATGTGTTTCTGCAGAAATTCTGCAGCCCACACAGGCGCGTGGAATTTCCACGCGCCCGTGTACAGTACCCATGCCCCCATGTGGAGTTTTCACGCCCCCATGTGGGGTAAATTGATGAAGAGGACCACTATTCACAATTTCCATTCACACATCCCTTCATCTTTCTCACACACCCACACTCCCAAACATTTTTCCTTGGTCATTAAAAAGTTTAGAGGGGTTTTGCCGGCCATTTAATCATACTTTATTCTTCAATTCACACCGGTATGCTCTCATTTTTCTAACCTTCTCCACGCCTCCATTTTTCAAACTTTATGTGGATATCTTGGTTCTTATGCATTGTTCTTCATGGAAATCACCTTAATATGCTTGAAAATACTTTTATAAGAGTTTTGGAGCGCCGTTGTGAGTCGGTATGGCTTTTTTGGCCATAACCTAGCTCTCACGCGGTCGTGTGGGATGCCCACGAGACCGCGTTGGCTGAAAATTGTGCCCAGGAAGCCCACGCGGGCGCGTGGAAAATCCACGCGACCGCATGGATCCACGCGGGCGCGTGGATTTTTCACGCGCCCGTGTGGTCTGCTTTCAGGCCAAAAATTTTCCACACGGGCGCGTAGATTTTCCACGCGCCCGTGTGGATTTATCCAGCTTGCCATTTCATGTAAATTTGCATTTCTTTGGCAGTTTTCTTGCAGGTATGCCACCAAGGACCGAAAAGTTTTGATCGTATACGATTAACCTTGGATGGGAACATTCTTTTGGCACACCAGCAACACCAGAAGACACGATGCTTGAGGCATCCCACTCATGATTCTTTAGTTTCCTTTACTTTTGTTTTCATTTTTTTTAGTTTTTATTTTATCTTTTAGAGTTTAGTTAACTTTGTGTTTTGTTTTGTTTGTGCGAGTTTGTGCTTCATGTGTTTACTTATAAGAACTCGTACATCTTTTCTATTTTGTTGAGCTTCACTGAACCCCTTATCTACGTGCAGATGGCCTTGAGAGTGATGTTGATGGTATTTTAGTCATAGACATGATCATGTGATATTGTCACATGGTCGTGTGAGCTTCACAACCCATACAACAAGCCCATGAGTTAGACTTCACCAAACAATTAATGAGGAGTTCAGGGGAGTATTGTTTTAATTGCATTCCCACACACATTATGCTTCCATTGTTATTATTTTTATTGTGCTTTCATGCGTACATTGAGGACAATGTACATCTTAAGTGTGGGGGAGGGTTCACCTTATACATGACTTTTACTTGTGTTTTCATGAGCATGCTCTTGTTGCCAATAAAGGTTCACCTTAGGGTTAAGAGTTTAATTCTTAGTTTTTGGAGGTTATAAACATGGATTTTATCATGCTCTAGTTTTCATCCAATTTTATTGAATATTTTTGTCCGATTGCTCTTTCTGCACTTTTCTCGCTCATTAGACCTATGAAAACTCTAGTTCATTATGTTTGGGACTTTAGTGTGCTAGTTTTTATTTGAAAAAAGAAAAAAAAATCATCAGAGGAAAATCAGAAAAAAATCAGAAAAATTTGAAAAAAAAAAAAAGAAATGGAAATTGTTTGTTGTTTGTACATAGGGTGTGGAAAGAGCTACCACCCATGATGTATGTAGCTACTCTCATAAGTCGGATACTTGTTATGCCCTAATGAGAGAAAGAGCTATCTCATGGGATGTGTGAAAGCTACCATCCTCGATAGAAAGAGCTACCACCTCGAAAGTGTGAAAGCCGCTCAGGAGGCATCTTGGGAAAGGGCTACCTTAGAGGTTGTGTGAAGCTACTACCTATTCTTTCTGTTTATAAATAAGTCCGATGTTAATAAGAACTTGGTAGTGGACATAGTGTTGACATGAGTTGAGTTTTTTTCACACACACACGCATTCGGATTTTATCACATTCATTTTTTTGATTGGATTGTTTGCTAGAGCATTGATTGTTTTTGTTTAGTGTTTGATCCTCTCCATGATCGTAGAATTTTTATTCTTGTACTCATTTGGTGAACCTAAGTCCAAGCACTTCTCTTTTCTTTCCATAGGTATAATGTTTAATTTTTGCTTGAGGACAAGCAAAGACTTAAGTGTGGGGAGTTTGATAAATGCTTGAGTAGACATATTTTTTTTATATGTTTTACATGCATTGAGCATCATTTTTTTACTTTGGTTTATGTCTCATATTGTGTATTTGGTGTTCTTTTTATGCATATAGGCTGTGAATGCCTTGAAGAGTAAAAAGGAAGCAAAGATGGGCTATAAAGACATAATGTTGGGAGTTCTTGTTCAATTCAAGGACCAAGACATGAGAGGAGTTTATAAACGTGGAGATGTGTGCCAACTTCCAAGAAGATTCAAGTCAATTCACTAGTTGGAAGGGCACAAAGGCAGCCACATCTTCATGTTTCTTCTCTTTGTGAAGATTGCAAGACCTCTCAAAGATACATCGATGAAGAAAAGTTTTATAGCCTATCACATGGACGTGTGCCCGGACATGTGGCCTCAAGAGAAGAGTGATCGGACTGCGTTTTGTGAAAAGTATTGAAGTAAAATTACTGTAGCATCACTGTATCAAAATTACTGTTCACGCGCCCGCATGGAAATTCCACGCGCCCGCGTGAAAATTTCTGCAGCCCACGCGGCCGCGTGGAAAATCCACACGGGCGCGTGAGGGCACGTGACAGACGCGATCTAAGGCCTATAAATAGCCGTTTTGTCCTATTCTTTCTCATCTTTTGTGCGGCTCTTGAGGGGTGAGACGGCTAGGGTTTGGAGAGGAGGTCTTTGCGCCTTTGGAGGCGCTTCGTTACCAACTTTGATCGATTCCTCCTCCGTCATAGCATCAAGGAAGCCACCGGTGAACCTAGTTTCGGAGTGGGTCCTTCAAGACGTCGAAGCTCTCCATCAAGGCCATCAGTTCATATATAAGGGGGTTTATTTCTATGGTTTTAATGTACTTTCATTCATTGATTGTGTGTTTTGTATGTTGCTCCATGGAGAGCTAAAACCCTAGAGGGTATTTGGGCTTGTGAACCCTAGGATTCTCATTTTTTGTGGATTTGCTTAGTGTTTCTATTTAATCCGAGTTTGATTAAGTTTTAATCTTGTATTCTCATTGCTTGCTTGTTTAATTAATCCTTGTGGTTGATTGGATTTGCATGATTTGTTACTTTGATGTGAGAGAGGTCTCCATTAGAGTTAGAACTTCAAGGTTCAAGAGGGTTGAGAGGGTGAGTAATGAGATAGTGGAGTGTCCCCACTCCCTTCCGATTGAGTGTATTCTATCTCCGTTCCTTAAGCTCTATGCAACCATATTTGGTGTGAGGCGTGAGATTGAGAGATTTCTCCACCGGGACCTTGTAGGGGGTTAGGATCCTTCGGCGGGAATTAGGGTTGGATCAATCTTTAGGAATCGGATACAACTCTTGGAATCCCTAGAGTGTTTTGCAGTCATATGTGGTGTGAGGTGTTGAGATTGAGCGATTTCTCCACCGGGACCTCGTAGGGGACTAGTATCGGTGATCGGGAGGCCGGATCCGATTATATTTGGATTTCCACGACTTAACTTACTCATCATAGAAACACTTTGCTTATTCGGTACCTAATACCTGAATCCTAGGGGGAGCATTGCCCCATTTAACCCTTGCATATTTGTCTCCGGTATTTATTTCTTCGCACATTAGATCACCACACCTTTCCATTTATCATTAGGTTAGAAAGCAGAGAAGAAGTTAGTATTAGTAGCCCTGTTCCCTGTGGATTCGACTACCCACTCACCGGGGTAATTATTACTTCGACACCCGTGCACTTGCGGTTTACAGGCATATTCGGACGTGTCACTATACAATAAAGGATTTTCGTGACTCAATATTGCATTAATTAGGAAGCATAATAGAGGGTTCTTGCACTTAAAACGATTGTCCTAGATGGAACAATACTCGGGTACCCCATCTTTATCGATTGCCTTACCTTCTCCTTTACTTGTGCTCTCTTTCTTGTTGTTTTTACTATTGATAATTGAGTCTTGTCACACATATCACTATTTATCTTCCACATTAGTTAAGAAACAATTTATGAGTTTTTATTCCATACTCTCTGTGGATACGATAACCACTCATCTTGGATTATTACTTCGACACCCGTGCACTTGCGGTGTACACGCATATTCGGACGTGTCAAGTTTTTATCGCCCTTGCCGGGGAGTAGGCGTATAAAGATACTTTGCACTTTGTTTTTCTTAGCTATTCATTTATTCATTCTATTTCATATTTTCTTATTCTATCATCGTTATGATTTTTGTTTCCTTTCTTTTGGTGCAGCTCCAGGTTATGACCCAAGGGAATCCCTCTATACTGATTAAAGGAGATCCAGAGCTTGAACGTACACTTAGAAGAAAAGGGAAAGAACCTGTGCAAGAACAGTCCAATCTAGCTGATTTGGAATTATAAGAATATAAAAATATGGTAGAACATAATGAGCAGCAGCGAACATTATCCGATTATGCCAGATCTTCAATATTGGGGACACAATCGAGCATTGTGCATCACCCGATTACAGCTTAGAACTTCGAGCTAAAGCCGGCATTCATCCATATGTTGCAGCAATTTGCGCAACTCAATGGTTTGGCCGATAAGGATCCAAATAGTCATATAGAGAACTTTCTCGAGGTGTGTGATATGTTGAAGATAAATGGGGTAATGGATGATGCCATCAAGTTAAGGGCCTTCCCATTTTCCTTGAAAGGGAGAGCGAAGCAGTGGCTACACTCATTACCTAGAGCATCAATTACCATATGGGAGGAGATGGTAGAAGCTTTTCTTGGCCGTTATTTCCCTCCCAAAAAATCTGCAAAGCATAGGAATGAGATCTCATCCTTTGTACAATTGGAATTGGAGTCTCTATTTGAGACGTGGGAAAGGTTCAAGGAGATCCTGAGAAAATGCACGCAACACGGATTCCCAGAGTGGATGATTGTTCAGACCTTTTACAATGGTCTAAATCTGAGTACAAGGCAACTCTTGGATGTTGCAGCAGGAGGTACCTTAGGTAGCAAGACCCCCGGTGAGGCCCGTCAATTAATTGAAGAAATGGGGTTAAACAGCTACCAATGGAATGCCAGGGAGAAGAAGAAGGTGGCCGATCTTCATGAGATAGATGTAGTGACTTCGTTGGTGGCTCAAGTGGAATCACTTAGTAAGAAGTTAGATCTTCTAACTTCGAACAAAGTAGCGGCCGTGATTACTTGCACTGGGTGTGGTGGAGGACATGCTCCCTCCGATTGCCAGATATCTATCGGTGATGCATTTTCGGTTGAAAACGTAGATTTTGTAGGTAATAGCATGAGGACTTAAGGGAACCCATCCAGCAACACCTATAATACGGGTTGGAAGAATCATCCCAATTTCTCGTGGAGCAACCAAGGTCCACAAAAAGGCCATGGGGCCACCGGGTTTCCAACAACAAGGCCCAACTGTGGAAAACAAAGTTTCAGGTTTGGGCACCCGAATGACCAATTTGGAAAAGGCTTTAACTAGGTTTGTGCAATCGTCAAATACAAGGTTTGAATCAGTTGGGGCTACACTTCGCAACCATACAGCCTCCTTACATAATCTTGAAAATCAAGTGGGGCAGATGAATTCCTTATCAGAAAGGCCACATGGGAGTTTGCCGAGCAATACCGAGACCACCCTAGAGAGCATGTGAAGGCGATCACTTTGAGAAGTGGTTGTGAGGTTGACGGTAGGCTTTCGAGTGAGAAGTCAAGTGAACACGCACTCGAGGTTATAGAGAATGAAGAGGGAACAAGCAAAGAGAAAGAGGGGGCACCTCCACCTTTCAAGCCAAGGATCCCTTACCCCTCCAGATTAAAGAATGACCAAGGGGATGAACAGTACAAGGAGTTCCTGAGTTTGTTCAAGCAACTCCACATCAATATTCCTTTTGTTGAGGCATTGGCCCAAATGCCTAAGTATGCCAAATTCTTGAAAGACTTGTTGACCAACAAGAGGAAGTTGGAGAAGAATGCTTTAGTGATCTTAGATGCGTCTTGCTCAGTAGTCTTGCAAAAGAATATGCCGAACAAGAAGAAAGACACGGGAAGCTTCATAATTCCATGTAATATCGGCAATATAGGTGAAGAAATGGCATTGGCGGATTTAAGGGCTAGCATCAACGTCATGCCATACACCTTCTTTCAAAAGCTAGGCTTGGGCAAGCCTAGACCTACTCAGACCGATCAGTGAGACATCCGAGAGGTATCATCGAGGACGTGCTTGTCAAGGTGGACAAGTACATTTTTCTGGTTGACTTCGTAGTGCTAGACATCGATGAGGATGCAGATGTACCCTTGATACTTGGGAGGCCATTTTTGCTTACTTCCAAGGCATTGATTGACATGGACGGCGGAGAGCTAACTTTAAGAGTTGGAGATGACAAGCTCACATATCGCTTTGTTGAAGCCATGCGGCATTCTCTTGATTTCGATGATACTTTGTACTTTCTAGACTCTACTGATGAGATTGTTGATGAATACATACAGGAGATGTTCAATCTGGATCCATACAAAGGCTTGTTCGACCAAAAGGAGGACAATGAAGAGATCATGATGCTTGGTTCGACGGAAGAAGTACCATCTACCCCGGGGATCTTCAAGAAGGTGCTCCGGAGATTAAAGAGGGCTAGGAGACACCACCAGAAATGCTCCAAGACTGTTGGAGACGTGCGTGAATCGAACAATTTGAGTGAACCATTTCAAGGCGGTCTCAAACCCGACAATTCACCCTCTACCCTCAAGAGATTTTGCTCATCATGTTTCCAAACCATGGGTAAGAGGGCAACTTTTATCTATGAGCCCCCGTGAGGTAAGACAAGGTACGTCAAGCTAATTGACATTAAAAAAGAGCTTCTTGGGAGGCAACCCAAGTGTTTACTGTTCTCTTAATTTGTTAGTTTAGTGTTTGTATGAATAAAGTGTTGAGTGTTGGTATCTTGATTTTTATATACTTGTGCTGCAATTTTTATCGTGGGTTCTCAAGTTCATCGTGTGTTTTCATGTGAATTTGGTGAAGTTTTGGTCGTTTGAGCTATTTCGCATGTTTTTCACTAGTATTAATTGCATATTGGGGTAGGCTCTAAGTGTGTAAGCATGTTCAGAAATTTTTTGCAGAACCTGCAGAGTTTTCTAAGTATCGAGGGAAAACACACGGGCGTGTGGAATTAACACACGCCCGTGGTTTAGTATTGTAAGCTCATCCAGAGAAGGCACAGGGGCGTGGACTCGCCCCTGTGGACGACCATGAGATCCTCGCACGCCCGTGGGTAATTTTCACATGGGCATGTGAAGTCCAGCAGAGATTGGCAGACTTTCCTGAAAGCACACAGGGGTGTGGACTCGCCCCTATGGGCGACCTTGTGAAAATCGCACGGACGTTGGCAATTTCCACAAGCCCGTGTGAATCTTTGCAGAGGAGCTCTCCCCATTCTGAGAAGACACAGGGGCGTGCGGCTACCCCTGTGAGTTGGGCTTGTGAATGCCCACACCCGTATGGAATTTCCACACTGGCGTGCGGAACACTTAGCAATTTATCTCGGATGTCCAGAGCAACCACAGGGGCGTGCAGCTAGCCCATGTATTTGCGTTCAGAGGCAGTTAGTGTTTTCCCGAGAGCACACAGGGGCGTGCACCTGCCCTTGTGAAGCTTTCTTGTAGAGCTACACGGGCGTGTGTAATTTCAACACGCCCGTCCGGATGTACAGAACTCCAAGAGGCATGAGTCCTTTTAAAAGGATTAGTGTTCCTCTTCATCCTAATATCCCCCGGTTGTCTGAGAGCACTTCTACATTGTTTCCCGACCTCATATTGCCAATTTGGAAGGATTTTACTTGGTTTTCCGGCCGTTTTCAAATCTTTCTCATCTCAAGTCGACGGTAAGCCCTATCTTTGATTTCCTTCCCAAATTCATGATTTTCATCGATGAAACTAGTCAATAATGCTTTGTTTCTTCAATTAGAATGATTATTTATTTTTTTAGAATGAAGTAAAATAGTTGTAATGGTGCATTTGTGGAGTTTAATGTGCGGCCATGCGATTGTTCATGGCCCGTGGATCCACATGGGCTTGCGGAAATTCCGCACGACCGTGTGGATTTCTGTAGCTATGTTGAATTAATTTGTTTGATCAATTCTCTTTCAATTTTTGCAGACTATGGCACCCAGGTCAAAGAAGCAAGCTGATAAGCGACCGCGAGAGTCGTCCCCCGAGTCCAAGAGCATGAGATTCACTATTCCTGAGCATCAGGCTCGTTTTGAGGATCTGTCGTGACTTCGATTTGGACAGACTCGGTTCTTAGACATGAGTATATTGAGATATTTGCATCAAGGGAATGAGTTCGCCGATGAAGTCGAGGATCTCATTTCAGTAGGTGGTTGGAGGTAGTTATTGTCGATAAGAGAGCCAGCCATCCGGGAGCTTACACTTGAGGTTTTGTCGTCGTTCGAGTTCGATAGATCATATGCGAGATTCGACGACCTCGACGTAGTTTAATTCAGAGCACTTGGAGATCACTATAGTCTAAGCATCACATAGTTTTCGGTTCGGCTTGACTTGTACGTGGAGGCATTTACAGACACTGAGGAGTACTCTCAGTTACCGACGGATTATCCTGGAGCTCTGACCCCACAGAGAGTTTACGGAGCATTATGTGGCCAGGGCTAGTATGAGCCGGGGGTGTCCAAGGCCACGTGCCTTTCCCAACCTGCGTTCCGATATCTACATGCCATCATGAGCAAGTCGGTGAATGGCCATGGTGATAGCACTGGTGTTTTGAGCCGACAGGAGCTTCTGTACTTGTATTCGATGATGCAGCGCACACCGATCTATCTATGGCACATCGTCCCTAAGTACATATGACATTAGGGATAGTATGCCAGATTGGGAGCAATCTTCTCGGGTTCATACATTACGAGATTAGCTCTGGGTATGGGTCTCTTGGGTGCGATTCGCGGGCCGAGGAGATGAGTATACCTGTGCCCCTGAGCCTAGAGACGATGAGATTGATGGGCGTGGTCCATAGGGTTCAGATAGGGGTTTATGCTCAGGTTCTACCGACCCCAGAGATAGCCGAGGAGGAGGGTGATGATGCCTATGCTTCCTAGCCTGCCCCCGAGCCTCAGTCAGCACCTATGGAGACCGAGGCACCTCAAGTGACAGAGGACCCACCCCCCGTGAACATGTCTTCACCATCTCGAGTCCCTGATCACTTTGAGAGGCTCGAGAGCACTGTGGGGGTGATACAGACAGAGATTGCAGAGGTTCGAGCAGGGATTGCCGATATTAGAGCTACGTAGGCTGGACAGTATACGGAGTTCATGGCACGTTTTGACACCTTACAGCAGATCTTAGACCGAGACGTCTGCTTGTCATTTGTTCTACGGCCGAGGACTCCTCCGGCCCCCTCAGCTCCGCCAGCATCTCCTTCACCACCTTCACCAGCACCCTTTGATCCAGCACCAGCACGAGCAGAAGATTCAGAGCACGACATCGACACTTGATTTTAATTTTCTCGTCTTTTATTTCCGCATTTTATTTTGGACTTGTATACTTAGAAAGGACTCTCCTTCTAAGTTTATTTTCATTTTGTATCTCGAGTTGTATTCATTGTCTTATCTTTTATATACTCGAGTTATTTTTATTTTTATTGAGCTTTACTGAACCCCCTCGTGCATGCGTGTAGATGGTCTTGTCATCATGGGAAATGAGACTTTGTCATGGGCATGGCCAAGGTGTTTCGGCACTTGGCGTGTGAGCTTCACGACCCGTTGGAACAACACTCCTAAGGACTTAGCTCTATCAAATGAAATACTAGGAGTTAGGGAGTATTGTTTCGATTGCTTTTTCCCACATCTGAATCTAATTGAGTTACATTATGAATGAGCTTACATGTGTACATTGGGGACAATGACAACTTAAGTGTGGGGGGAGTTTCATAGCGTACACATCTCTTTTGTACTAGTTTTGATTGATATACATGCTCACATAGCCAATGGCGGTTCACCTTAGTTTCTTTAATTGTATTCTTGAGTTTAGGAAAATTTTTAACAATGAATGTTTTCATGCTCTAGTTTTTGTTTGAATTTCTAGGAATTTTTACCCGATTGACACTTGTTGCACTACTCACCCTTTGAACCCTGTTGGAAACTAATGTTTGATGTATAAGGGACTAGTTTTAGTTTTTTCTTGTGTTAGTTCTAAAAAAATGATGAAGAAATGAAAAGAAAGAACAAAATAGTTTTGTTGTTTAGTTGTGCTTGTTGGGTGGAAAGAGCTGCCACCTATGATGTATGAAGCTACTCTCATAAGTCGAATACTAGTTATGCCCTAATGAGAGAAAGAGCTATCTCATGGGATGTGTGAAAGCTACCACCGCGGTGGAAAGAGCTACCACCTTGAAAGTGTGAAAGCCACCTTAGCGGCCGCTTTGGAAAGGGGTACCTTAGAGGATGTGTGAAGCTACTACCCTTTTTGAAATTTTGTTACCTTTTCTAGATAAATAAGTCCCTTATACGTATAACTTTGAGGAGTATACTTTGGGTCAACTTGAGTGAGTTCACACACTTACACGATTTTGGGTTTGTCGCCTTTTTGATTCAAGTTTTTAGTTAGAGCATTGATTTTTCGTATTTAGTGTTGAAATTTCCCGTACTTATAGAATACACTCTTTGTATGCTTTGGTGAACCTAAGGCCAAGCACTTCTAATATTTCCTTCATCCATGCACATAATGTTATAATTTTTGCTTGAGGACAAGCAAAAGCCTAAGTGTGGGGGAGTTTGATAACTGCTTGTGCGATAAGAATACGAAGTGCTCTTTCCTTGTGTTGAGTATTACTCTTCTCGGGTTTTAACACTAATATGTGTGTATTTATGTTACTTTCATGCAGGTAGGGTTGTGAGGCCAAATATGAAAGAAAGAAGCCAATGTGGGTCGTAAATGCACCAGTTTGGAGGAAATCATGCTAAGGTTCAAACGCGAAGACAGTTCGGGTTCGAGATGCAGGAATGTGTGCCAACCTCCTCGTATTCAAGTTAGTATAACCATTTGGAGGGTCACAAGGGCAGTCACATTCAAGCATTCTGAATTGTGCATATAGAACAAGATCTCCACCAACATATCCGTTATTGAAGAAGCAAAGCGATCCTCGACGTAAACGTGTGCCCGTTTGCGTTACCTCGATGAAAGCATGGATTTGGGAGTATTTCGGGCCGGTATTGCAGCAGAGTACTTTAGAAAAACTGTAGCAAGAATACTGTGCAAGCACTGTTCACTGTCGGCCGAGAAATCAGGAAAATAGAGAATCCACAAGTGCGTGTGGAAATTTCACATGCCCGTGTGAAAAATCCAGAGGGGCGCCCACATGGCCTTGTGAAATCCTGATTTTAGCCCTTTAAAAGCTTATTTCAGCCCCGATTTCAGCATTCTTTTCTCCATATTTTCCCCAACTTAAGAGAGGGCTGCAGCCAGGGTTTTGAGAGGTATTGTCTAAGGCTTTGGAGAGGTTCTACGGCTCTAATATCGCGCGTCATTTGGAAGAAGGTTAGTGGGAGAGCTTTTGTCGGCACCGATCCGGTGAGGTGTATCCTAGGCCTGACAAAGGGACCCTTGCGACGAGTAGAGGACTCTCAACAAGACCATCGCCACAACTAACGAGGGGGTTTTCTATGGATGCTTTGTTTTTACATTCGATTTTATTGATTGTATCTAGCTCCATGGAGAGCTAAACCCCTAGTGGGTACTTGGGTATTTGTGAACCCTAGGATGTATTCGTTTCATTGAATATCATTATTATGTTTTCAATTAATTGATGTTTATTGTGAGTTCTAATCTTGTATGCTTGATTGTATGAATACTCCCTTAGAGTGACACTAGGGTTGAGAGTTCTTCTTGGTAACTCTTGTGAGTGAGTGACACACCATGAGAAATAGACAAAGTTAGATTGGAGAGGGTTGAGAGGGGTGAGTCGAGAGGTAGCGGAGCGTTCCCTTTCCCCTTCGGCATGATCTATCCTACCTCCACGTTCCCAAAGTTCTTTGCGGTCATAGTAGA
The DNA here is from genome assembly GCF_009730915.1 of Dioscorea cayenensis subsp. rotundata. Classification (NCBI taxonomy): domain Eukaryota; kingdom Viridiplantae; phylum Streptophyta; class Magnoliopsida; order Dioscoreales; family Dioscoreaceae; genus Dioscorea; species Dioscorea cayenensis. The sequence continues at coordinate 6,397,900 of NC_052482.1, forward strand.
GTGAATGGGCTAAGGGATGACCTTCCGCTGGGACTTAGTTGCGAGTGCAACGGAGTAAAGCGTTGAAGTGAGTTTAACATCTAGGGCTTAATTATGGCTAGGGATCTTTCACCTGGACCAAAGGGTTAGGTCTATACATAGGAATAGGATTTATCATTTGGAGTCCCTAAAGCTCATTGCAATTCTATACGAGTGCGAGGTGTTCAGATTGTTCGATTTCTACTCCGGGGCATGTTTAGAGTTAGGCATTGTTGACCTTAGATTTGGGACTATGCAATTAAGGATTTCCGTGACTCACTATTGCATTAATTAGGAAGCATAATAGAGGGTTCTTGCACTTAAAACGATTATCTGAGACGGAACAATACCGGTGTACCCCATCTTTATTGATTGTCTTACCTTCTCCTTTACTTGTGCTCTCTTTCTTGTTGTTTTTACTCTTGAGAATTGAATCTTGTCACACATATCACTACTCATCTTCCATATTAGTTAAGAAACAATTTAAGTGTCTTTATTCCCTACTCTCTGTGGATACGATACCCACTCATCTGGGATTATTACTTTGACACCCGTGCACTTGCGGTGTACAAGCATATTCGGACGTGTCACTTCACCTCTTAAACAAGTCATTAGACCTCTACAAAATATAAGAGCAAATCTAAGGACAATTCAAGCATAATACCCAAGTCTTCAATTAAAAGCATGAAAAATTCTATCTCACTTACATTCCTCTCAAACTTGATATCATTTTTACAATCTCTCAGAATTTGTTAAAAGGACATTTACCAGAGACCCTCAATAATACACAAGCCATTGTTGACCTCAATTGCAAAAATATGATTTCAAATCACCCATGAGCAAATGATTGTCAATCAAACAATTTATAGATATTAAAGCCACACTGAGCATGAAAATACATTCATGTCATTACATGCAGCTATGCGTGCCAGGAAATGAAATAAATCTGGCATTTCAAGATTATCAATATGCCTACAAGGCTTACACACCATCAAGTATTCACTTACACAAGCTTATAATTTTTCAAATATTTCATGCTCTTAAGTCAAACCTAAATTCCTCCACAAAGTGAAATTACTCCTAAAATAGTAACATTAACTTCACTAATAACAAATTCATTATCACAAGTTCTCAAAATTTCTCAAATGTTGACCCCCATTTTGATAAGCCCTTGTGTATACATAATTTATTATGTGTTTTACATACATTGTGCATCACTATTATCAAATTTTATAGCTCATATTTGTGTATTTTTGTTCTTTTGTGCAAATAGGGTTGTAGGCGTGAAGAGAGAAAAGGAAACAAAGATAGATCATGAAGGAAAATTTTGGGGTTCTTTTGCACAACACAATGATCACACGCTCATGTTCCAACTTGTGTGAAGACTTCAAGAGTTCTCCCAACATTTTCAGGTGATATAAACCCATGTGACCTACCACACAAGCGTGTGCCTGACAGTGTGGCCTTAAGAGAAAGTTTATTATAGTAGGTTAATATTCATAGGTCAATATAGCATAAATTCACACGATGTTGTGGAAATTTGATGCACTATTCACAAGTGTAAGGGTCGCACATAAGTAATACAGTGGTACCCCGTAAGCGGTATGGTTGTTAAACCACAGGGACTGCACTTAAAGTACTAATTCTTCTTCTAATCTCTAGTTAAACAAGAATAAGGCCTGGTTTACAAAGAGAAAATAAAACAAGTAAAGGATAGGACAGGTAAATTAGGATCAAGTGTTCAACAGCAAGAGAGAAAAGCCCCTAGATGATTCCTATGAGCTATAGCATATTGATTGACTTCTAATGCCTACCAGGTACATTCTATGGTTCTTGTGTGTGCTGAAGAGCAATGTTGCATCTATGGTTCTCAATTACACCAAGTTTTGCTACGGTAATTATGGTTTCATATACATCAAGTTTTGCAATCACACGAGGTAACTACAACTATGGAACTCCACACACTGAGTTTTACCTAAGCAACTGTGCAAATCAAATACATCAAGTTATGCAAACATAAGATTAAACATAAGAAACGAAAAGAACTCTACAAATCATTAGAAGAAAGTATTCAAAGAATACAAAGCATCATAGTTCAATGCCTCGGGGCACAGTGGATGGTTATCCAATCATGGATGGGTACCACATGGAAGAAACAAGTTAAGATTGAAAGGAAGAAGATATGACTCCCTCCTTCTCAATATATTCTTACTAGATGAGCTTCATATGCTAACCCCACTTCCCTTGTGCCTGTGACTCATCCTTGATCGCCTTAGACAGTGTGGTGAAGCTTGATCTTCGTCCTCATCAAAGTCCTCCCAGTGGAGAAGAAAATACCCGAACAAAGATGAGCTTGAAACCCTAGAAGCTGGACTTAAAAAAAGCTATTTTCGGGCTAAACAAGGTCTAAGCACGGGCGTGCTTGGACCGTGCTATCTCATTGAGATTTCTGAGTGAAACGGCTAAGTGCTTTGCCTGTGCATGACCGAGATAGGAGCATCTTGAGCGTGTTTCCCCCATTGGGCAGAAACTATCTTCAGACTAGAATAATCTGGGGGATGAGCACGGTCGTGCTCAGACCGTGCTTGGCCTTAGAAGACCCACCTGCTTGATTTATAACTGGGTTGTCCCTAGGCTGAAATCATCAGTAGGACATAGCACTCCCGTGCTCTGCCTGTGTTCAACTTGAGCATAGAAAAATCATCATTCTTTGGTTATTTCTTCCTCAATTTCACTCTAAATTGCTCCGAGCCCCAAAATCTGGCACAAAGTCGAACATATGCAGAATAGCACCGACTATATACAAAAATATGCTAAAGGACAAGTAAAAGAGTGAATTGAGGACATGAAAAGATTATATGAAATGCACTCATCAAATACTTCCACACATGAATTGATGCTTGTCCTCAAGCAATCTCACATCACTCAATAAAAGAAAAGATGAATGCATCACTTTTGATCTCATTGGAATGCTAAATTCTTAAGCATACAGGGAACAACGGGAGTTAGTTGAAACATGAATGCTCAATATTAGGCTACACTTTTACTTCAATGACCTTGTGTGTGTGTGCAAACCCTAAATTGAGTTCCCCAAAGTCTCGAGGGGTCAACCTAACACAACTTGACCTTGATTTCACTAAGAACTGTCGGTAGTAGCTTGATACACCTTAGAGGTAGCCTTTTCCCCTGATAAGTCATCAAATGTACACTTGTAATGCCCAAAATTTGACTACTCAAAAGCAACTTTCAATCCACTAAGCCGATAGCTCTTTCCACCATCTTTTTACAAAACATAACTTTAGAATTGGACTGGTAGGGCATTCTTATCAAGGAACCCAACGTCCCAATTTTTTTTTTGTTTTTTCAAAAGATTATCATCCTAAAATAAGTGGCTCAACAATTAGGTCAAAGTGATGAAGTTATCGGTCTTAAAGGTAAAAGTGAGTCTACAATTTGGTTCCAATGGTTACTAACACACACGTGTCTTCTTAAGTTTAAGAATTTACAGTAAAGCAATCATAGATCATCATTAGCAAAGCACTCATCTAGTAAAAGAAGCATGCAACAATCCTCCACACTTGAAAATTACATTGTCCTCAATGTAAAGATGTATGACATGCATGAAAGAAATTGAGAACAAAAATTTATAGAGGAGGTTCTTGGAACTTTCCTGAACATAGAGAGTGTGGTGCCTCTCTCAACATGTGTGCTATTTATTAAAACCATAATTTCTTAAACACGGAGAGTGATGTTGCCGCAGTAACCATGTTGCCAACTCCAAGCACCCGCACAATCCTTGAGACGAATAGAGACATGACAAGGTCCCATTGCTTATATCCCGCAAGTGCACGGGTTTATCGAAGTAATAATCCCGAATGAGCGGGTATCGAATCCACAGGGAGTAGGGTATAAAAACACTTAATCCGCTTCTTAGCTATGTGAAAAATCAATAGTGATAAGTGTGATAATGATTCAATTCTCAAAAGTAAAATCAACAAGTAAGAGAGCACGGGTAAAGGAGAAGGTAAGGCAATCGATAAAGATGGGGTACTCGGATAATGCTCCGCCTAGGACGATCGCTTCAAGTGTAAGAACCCTCTATTATGCTTCCTAATCAATGTGATAGTGAGTCGTGGAAATCCTTCATTACATAGTCCCAATTCTAAGGTTAACTATGCCTAACTCTATACATATCCCGGAGGAGAAATCGAACAATCTCAACACCTCGCACTCGCATAGAGTTGCAATGAGCTCTAGGGATTCCAAGTGATAAATCTCTTCCTAAGTATTGACCTAACCCTTTGGTCCAGGTGGAAGGTCCCTAACCACGATTAAGCCGTAGATACTAAGATCACCTCAACGCTTCACTCCGTTGCACGCGCAACTAAGCCCCAGCGGAAGTTCATCCCTTAGACCATTCACTCTATTATGGTCGCAAAGAACTCGACGAACGGAGGTAGAATCTATCACGCTTGAGGGGAAAGGGGACGCTCCTGTACCTCTCGACTCACCCTCTCTACCCTCTCCAACCTAGCTTTGTCTAACGCTCGTGGTGTGTCACTCACTCACAAGGTTACCAACAAGAACTCTCAACCCTAGTGTCACTCTAGGGGAAATGTTCATACAATCAAGCATTCAAGGTTGGAACTCACAATAAACATCAATTTTTTGAAAGTATAATAAAGAGGTTCAAAGAAACAAATACATCATAGGGTTCACAATACCCGAGTCCCCACTAGGGGTTTAGCTCTCCATGGAGCTAAGTACAATCAAAGAAATAGAATGTAAAAGCAATGAATCCATAAAGAAACCCCCTCCATAGTCATGTCGATGGTCTTGTGGAAAGTCCTCTACTCATCGTCCAAGGATTCCCTCGTCCGGTATAGGATACGCCTCGACAAAAGCTCCCCTACCAACCTTCTTCCTAAGGAATGACGATGTTTAAGCCATAGAACCTCTCCAAAACCTTGGCCAATACCCCTCGAAACCCTAGCCAAAGCCCTCTATCAAGTTGGGGAAAAGATGGAGAAAAGAATACCAAAATCGGGGCTGAATCGACTTTAAATAAGGCTGGAATCGGGTGACTACACGGGCGTGGATGCTCCACGCGCCCGTGCGGAATTTCCACACGGGCGTAGATGCTTCCACACGCCCGTGTGAATTCTCTGCTTCTCTGATTTCAAGGCCGGCTGTGAACAGTGCTGCTACAGTATATGCTACATTGTTGCTGTAGTGTTGTTCTACAGTATTCGACCTGAATAGCTTCCCAATTCCATACTTTCATCCGGGTAACGCAAACGGGCACACGTTCACATCGTGGATCACTTGCTTCTTCAATGGTGTACACGTTGGTGGAGCTCTTGTTCTATGTGCATAAGTCGGAATGCTCGAATGTGACTGCCTTTGTGCCCCTCCAAATGGATGTGCCCACTCGAATACGAGGAGGTTGGCACACACTCTAGCATCTCACACCTGACCTATGTCTTCGCGTTTGAACCTTAGCAAGATTTCCTCCAAAATTGATGCATTATGATCCACATTAGCCTATTTCCTTCATACTCGGCCTCACAACCCTACTTGCATAAAAGTAATATAAAAACACACATATTAGTGTAAAAACCCAAGAAAAGTAATGCTCAACATAAGGAAAGAATGCTTCGCATTCATATCACACAAGCACTTATCAAACTACCCCACACTTAAGCTTTTGCTTGTCCTCAAGCAAAAATTAAACATTCTGTGCATCAATGAAGAAAATATTGGAAGTTCTTTGCCTTAGGTTCACCAAAATATACAAAGAGAGCATTCTACAAGTGAGGGAAACTTCAACACTAAATGTGAAAAATCGAAACTCTAGATAAAAACTTGAATAAAAAAGGACAACAAACCCGAAATCGTGAAAGTGTGTGGATTAACTCAAGTCAACCCAAGGTAAACTCCTCAAAGCTCTAAGTATAAGGGACTAATTTAACTACACAAGTGACAACAATTTCAAAGATGGTAGTAGCTTCACACATCCTATAAAGCAGTCCTTTCCAAAACGGCCGCTAAGGTGGCTTTCACACTTTCGAGGTGGTAGCTCTTTCTACCCGAGTGGTAGCTTTCACTCATCCTATGAGATAGCTCTTTCTCTCATTAGGGCATAGCTAGTATCCGACTTATGAGAGTAGCTTCATACTTCATAGGTGGTAGCTCTTTCCACCCAACAAGAACAATATTTTTTTTTTTTTTTTAGAATTTAGCACAAGAAAATAAACCTAACTAGTCTCTTAAACATCGAACATGAATTTCCAATAGAGTTCAAAGAGTGAGTAGTGCACTGAGTGTAAATCGGGCAAAAATTCCTAGAAATTCAAGCAAGAACTAGAGCATGAAAACATTCAATGTTAAAAATTCTCCTAAACTCAAGAATACAATCATTGCAATTGAGGTGAACCGCCATTGGCTATGTGAGCATATAACAATCAAGAACAATAGAAAAGATGTGTGCACTATGAAACTCCCCCCCACACTTAAGTTGTACATTGTCCCCAATGTACACATGCAAGCTCACTCAAAATATAAATCATTCAAAAGAAAATGTGGGAGAAGCAATCAAAACAATACTCCCCTGACACCTAGTGTGGCGTTTGATGAAGCTAGTTCGTTGGGAGTAGTGTTCCAATGGGTTGTGAAGCTCACACGGCCAAGTACCTCAGTACCTTGGCCGTGCCTATGACTAAGTCTCAATTCCCAAGAAGACAAGACCATCTGCACGCATACACGAGGATGGGTCAGTGAAGCTCAATAAAATAAAAACAACTCGAGTATACAAAAGATAGAGCAATGAATACAACTTAAGATCACAAAATTAAAATAAACTCAGAAGGAAAATCCTTTCTGAGTATACCAATCCAAAATAAAATGCAGAAAATAAAATGCGAAAAATAAGAACAAAGAAGGTAAAGATGGCTCAAGTGTCGGTGTCAATAGCTAGTACATCTGTTTCCGTTGGTGGTGAAGATGACGCTGGTGCTGCAAAATAAATGAAGATTGGCAAAGAAAAAAGAAAGAGAAGCTTACCGACAAAATGAGAATGAAAGACTAGAAAACAGCCAGAAAACTCAATTAACAACCCTCTAAAACGACGGTGAGAGGTCAGGAGAGAGCAAGGATGTGTTCTCAAAACGTATGAGTGTGAAAAGATGAAGAAACCCGAAAAGATTTTAAAGAAAACCTGCGGTTCTAGCATATTTATAAATCCACACGGGCGTGTGGGAATTACCCACGCCCGTGTGCCCGACCCACAGGGGCAGACGCACGCCCCTGTGGACTCTCCATGCAACCGAGAAAATTCTCCAAGACCCACGCCCGTGCGAAAATTCCACACGGGCGTGGATATTCACAGGCCCAACTCACAAGGGCAAACATACGCCCCTGTGTCTTCTCGGGATGGAGAGATCCTCTGCAGAGATTCGCACGGGCGTGCGAAAATTACCCACGCCCGTGTGTGGTTCACAAGGTCGCCCACAGGGGCGAGTCCACGCACCTGTGTGCTCTCGGGATAAACCGCCCAACTTTGCATTAATTCTCACGCCCGCGTGGAAATTACCCACGGGAGTGTGACAATCGCATGGTCGTTCACAGGGGCAGCCGCACGCCCCTGTGCCTTCTCTGGATGAGCTCGCAGTGCAAATCCACGGGCGTGTGGAAATTCCACACGCCCGTGTGTTTTCTCTGGATGCCTTAGAAAATTCTGCAGGCTCTGCAGAAAATTATTTTACATGTTTACACACTCAGAGCCTGCCCTAATATGCAAGTTTTACTAGTGAAAAACATGAGAAATAGCTCAAACGACGAAAACTTCACCAAAACACATGAAAGCACAGGATAACACCAACGGTGCACAAGAAAAGCATAGCAATGGCATATAAGAATCAAAACACCAACACTCAAGCTCTTATTCATGCAAGCACTAAACTAGACACTAGAAAACAGTAGATACTTGGGTTGCCTACCAAGAAGCGCTTGTTTTACGTCACTAAGCTTGACGTACTCTTCTTTACCTTATAGAGGCTTGAAAAGAGTATGTTACTCCCGACTAGACATTGCATAGCTACTTCCCTTGAACCAAAAATTTGCTTGCCGGGGTGGAATATTTGTTGGAGAGTCCAACCATCTTACCTTTGGCCTCCAAGGAAACAATTTGGGTTGGGAATTATCCAAGCTTAGCATAGGTGGATCAATGGATGGTTTCAATCTCCTACCCACATCTTCTCCCAAACCCAAAATCTCTTTCTTGCAATTTATGAATTGATCAATCCCAAAGAGTAGTGCTTGTTCCATTACCTTAGGATTTACTTCTTCTTGTGTATTTTCAGCTTGAAAGGAACATGACACTAGCAAATCCCCTTGAAAATTTTCTCGCTAACAAGCACAATCTTCATTCACACGGTCCAAAATCTCAAAATGGTATTCAGCTTCTCCCTTTTCATTTTCAACACCAATGTACTCAATTTGCCCAACTTCTTCATTGTCGTTCACTACCACATCATCTCTACAACGAACTTTAATTGCTTGCTCAAATGCTTATTGTTCCTTGGAGAGTGTGTCAAGTATCCCTCCTAATTGATGTTCAAGGTTTTTAAAGGAGGCTTCATGACATCTTACAGTGGTCTCCATATCTTGGACGCAGACATCGGATGCTTCAATGAAGTTAGCTAATACTCTTTGCAACTGAAGTGCATCCTCTCCGAGTATCTCACCCGTTTGACATTCCTCTTGAGGTGCCTCCCAATGTTGTTCACCATTATCCCATAATACGTTTGGGTAGCCCACTAAAATTGGATGATATGCATTGTAACATGGAATGTTCTGTTGTTGTGAAGCTAAAATTCTATCAACTTTTTCACTCAGAGCTTCAACCTGCAAATGTAGAGCAACGACTGGGTCAATCATCATTTAAAATCCTTGCAAGAAAAAGTAAGACATGACAAAAGAAAACAAATGAGAATGATTGAAGAATAAGAAAGTGTGAAATACTTTTATTTTTTATTTTTTATGTTTTTTTGAACAAATCAGAACGGTGATAGAGAAGAGATTTGAAATAGAATGAAGGGTAAATAGCTAAGAAAACAAAGTGCAAAGTATCTTTAAACGCCTACTCCCCGGCAATGGCGCCAAAAACTTGACAAGGTCCCCTTGCTTATATCCCGCAAGTCCACGGGTTTATTGAAGTAATAATCCTGGATAAGCGGGTATCGAATCCACAGGGAGTAGGGTATAAAAACACTTAATCGGCTTCTTAGCTATGTGAAAAATCAATAGTGATAAGTGTTATAATGATTCAATTCTCAAAAATAAAATCAACAAGCAACAGAGCACGGGTAAATGAGAAGGTAAGGCAATCGATAAAGATGGGGTACTCGGATAATGCTCCGCCTAGGACGATCTCTTCAAGTGCAAGAACCCTCTATTATGCTTCCTAATCAATGTAATAGTGAGTCGTGGAAATCCTTCATTACATAGTCCCAATTCTAAGGTCAACTATGCCTAGCTCTATACATGTCCCGGAGGAGAAAGCGAACAATCTCAACACCTCACACTCGCATAGAGTTGCACTGAGCTCTAGGGATTCCAAGTGATAAATCTCTTCCTAATTATAGACCTAACCCTTTGGTCCAGGTGGAAGGTCCCTAACCACGATTAAGCCGTAGATACTAAGATCACCTCAACGGTTCACTCCGTTTCACGCGCAACTAAGCCCCAGCGGAAGTTCATCCTTTAGACCATTCACTCTATTATGGCCGCAAAGAACTCGACGAATGGAGGTAGAATCTATCACGCCTAAGGGGAAAGGGGACGCTCCTGTACCTCTCGACTCACCCTCTCAACCCTCTCCAACCTAGCTTTGTCTAACGCTCGTGGTGTGTCACTCACTCACAAGGTTACCAACAAGAACTCTCAACCCTAGTGTCACTCTAGGGGAAATGTTCATACAATCAAGCATTCAAGATGGAACTCATAACAAAACATCAATTAATTGAAAGCATAATAAATAGATTGAATGAAACAAATACATCCTAGGCTTTACAAATACCAAAGTGCCCACTAGGGGTTTAGCTCTCCATGGAGCTAAGTACAATTAAAGAAATAGAATGTAAAAGCAATGAATCCATAGAGAAACCCCCTCGATAGTCGTGTCGATGGTCTTGTGGAAAGTCCTCTACTCGTCGTCCAAGGATTCCCTCGTCCGGTATAGGATACGCCTCGACGGAAGCTCCCCTACAAACCTTCTTCCTAAGGAATGACGATGTCTGAGCCATAGAACCTCTCCAAAACCTTGGCCAATACCCCTCGAACCCCTAGCCGAAGCCCTCTCTCAAGTTGGGGAAAAGATGGAGAAAAGAATACAAAAATCGGAGCTGAATCGGCTTTAAATAGGGCTGGAATCAGGCGACTACACGGGCGTGGATGCTCCACGTGCCCGTGCGGAATTTCCACATGGGTGTGGATAATTTCCACACGCCCGTGTGAATTCTCTGCTTCGCTAATTTCTCGGCCGGCTGTGAACAGGGCTGCTATAGTATTGCTACAGTATTGCTACAATGCTCTTCTGCAGTATTCGACCTGAATAGCTTCCCAATTCCATACTTTCATCGGGGTAACGCAAACGGGCACACGTTCACGTCGTGGATCACTTGCTTCTTCAATGGTGTACACGTTGGTGGAGCTCTTGTTCTATGTGCATAAGTCAGAATGCTCGAATGTGACTGCCTTTGTGCCCCTCCAAATGGATGTGTCCACTCGAATACGAGGAGGTTGGCACACACTCTAGCATCTCACACCTGACCTATGTCTTCACGTTTGAACCTTAGTAAGATTTCCTCCAAAATTGATGCATTATGATCCACATTAGCCTATTTCATTCATACTCGACCTCACAACCCTACCTGCATAAAAGTAACATAAAAACACACATATTAGTGTAAAAACCCAAGAAAAGTGATGCTCAACATAAGGAAAGAATACTTTACATTCATATCACACAAGCACTTATCAAGACACACGAGTAAAGCTTAAGAAAATAATGACAAAAGTACTAAAATAGAACAACTAAAAATAAACAACCCAAAATGTCAGTAGGAGGGGACTCCCCCTGCTAACTGAACTACAAAGTTCAACAAGTAAAGGATAACACCAAGATAATAAAAATAAAAACATAAATCAGCTGCTACGCTATCAGAAAGGAGTGATCTCTGGCTGGGAATCATCGCTAGAGGAGGGGGATTCATCCTAAGACTCTCCCAAGGTAGAGGTATAAACCCCAATGTGGTGAGTGGGGCGGGTAAGAGAAGTAGGGTCAGGTGACAGTCTCATACCCAAATGCTCGGCTTTGTGTGCCACACTCCTCTGAACCCACTAGAACGCTGATGATGAGCAAATAATCTGGTCTGAGTGACGAGGATGAGCGTGGGCTGGCAATGGTGACCTTTATTGTGAACACGGTAGGTTGGGAAACAGCGATAGATGAAAAGTCTGTGGGTTGACTGACATGGTACTCAATCCACTTGGTGTCACGACACGCTGTAGCATCCCCATTGACCTTAATGTCTCGAGGGCCGTGGTGGCTATGCCACCTACCACTCACATCCTATCGGCCCCTCCAGAAATCCCATACGCCTGATCAGACGAGTGACATAAGGGCCGACAAAGAGGGCTCAGCTGCGAGGATCAGTCTCCTAGTGTGAAATAGACATTGCTACCTCATACCCCAGATGTAAATGGAAACTATCCACAGTACTCAGCAGAAAATTGAAATCTCAGTGATTAACGACCCTTGTACTACCGCCGTGTCTCATAAATGTGTAACTAAGAATGAAGTGGATATACATGAGTGCTAGAGTACTGAGGATGGTGGCCTTGGTAGGATGAAGGTCTTAGGTAGGAGTGGTGCTCAATAATTCATCATATGTAGGAGTTTAAGTGAACTCTGCTTCATACAATCCCAACCATATGGAGAAATCAGTGAGTCTCATCCAGTGCATCACACCGAACGCTTGGAACTGTATAAAGTTGATACGATGGAATGTAACTCTACCTCTCGAGAGCTCTAATGTGGCTAACACCTCAAGTGCTAGCCGCTCATAGGTGGTATCAGTAATCTAGAATAGCTGTCTCTAAATACTAGGACAGAGTAGCCGATTGACCTCTTCCTCAAATCTGACCTCACCAAGTACATCCCAGTCAATCTCTCGAGACTCTCCAAAATGTCATCGGGATAGGCGAGCAAATCGGTCCTAATGCATCTGCGTATGGAATACAATTGTTGAGTCCACATCAGGAGCATGCTCTCCAACCCTGGGCCTCTTAGAAGGCCCACTGATAGTGTGCTTCCTCGGCATAATCTGCAAGAAAAGATACATCAAATTAGTTCAAACATGCCAAGGATTAGGGAGAGTACAGTCATGCTAGGAGCGCTCTGACTGTACTTAACATAGAAGCAGGGGCATGTGCATGACTGAGACAGTCATGCACAGGGTGAGATTATGATCATGCTCCAAAAAGGACAAGATCATGCTTTAGGTGACCATCTTCCCTACAGACATAGCGCCGCTCATGCTTAAAAACAAGGAAATATTTGGAATAAAACAAGAGAAATCGAGTATGAAACAATGGAACTAACACATGAGCAAAAAAATGACGAGATAAAAGTTTCAAAGCAAAAAATGGACAATGATCGGTAGCTTACCAAAGTTTAGGAGGAAGACAGGGGAGAGTAAAAATGGCCACAACCAAAATTCGGCAAGAACACGAGACCTCACAGAGATCTAAAACACAAGAGTTAGAGGAAGAAGGCTAAGGTTTGAGGTCGATGGGAATGGATCGGCTGTGACGGGTTTCAAAAGAAACTAGGGGTGTGACTATTCGCATTTGAACATGGGTAAAACATGCTCGTGCTCGAGTTTTAGAATTAGGGTGAGCACTACCGGGGTGAAGCATGGTCATGCTTCGAGTGTGTTCCTCCCCTAATTTTGTTAGGAAGAGCCCGCTTAAGTTTCTGAGGGTAAAGCACGATCTTGCTTAGCCCGTGCTCACCCTACAATGCTTCAGATATTAAAGATAGAGAAAATCAAGGGCACAAGTAGGGGCGTGTTCTGCCTGTGCTCAGCCTGAAAAATTCTGGGGAAAATCTGTCCTGCTCCGTGACTGACAATAAAAATGCTTGAAGTGATAAAATGTGTTGTAAACACACAACAAAAATAAAAAATGCTATCAGAGATCAAAATTACAAAGAATACAGCATCCGTAGAAACATACAAAAAGAAAACAACAATGATAAGAACACAAAACGTGACCACAAGTAAAACAAAACAACTTGGGTTGCATCCTAAGGAGGGCTTGTTTAACGTTACTAGCTTGACGTACCTATTCTTCACTCAACCAGGTTTATGGAATCAAGACCTCTCATGACCACTTGAAATACAACTGCATGCATATGGTAATAGCGAAGTGAGCAAATTGATCTCGCCAAAAGTCTAAGGAATTGAATGGTCAGGAACATTGCGTATAGGTGGTGAGGTGGGTGCCTTTTTCTTCTTGGTGGTCATCTTCTTCCACCACTTCATTGTGCGGGAGGTCATTTTCTTTGGTAGATCTGGTGGTGCAAAGACCTCGATGGCCTCCAAGTCTAAACAGTACGATTCTTCCATCGCCTCCTCCTGTGTTTCATCTTCTAATTGAGCATTTTCCAATAATTCAGCAAGCTCATCTTTCATGAATGTATCCTGCACAAATTCAAAGACAAATTCAGTATTAACGTCCACATAATAGCATGTGTTATCAAAATCCATAGTATGCCTCTTGGAATCCTGGGGCATGAAAATAATCTCTTCTTCCCTCACACAAAGTGTCATTCGGCCATCCTTAACATCGATAAGAGCTTTTGAAGTCGCTAGGAATGGCCTTCCGAGAATCAATTTTACTTCTACCTTGTCATTAACATTGAGAATGATGAAATCCATTGAAAAAATAAACTTATCCACATTAACCAGAACATTTTCAATTATGCCCTTCATTGCTTGATGGACCTGTTGGCCTGTTATAAAGTTATTGTGTTGGGTTTTGGTTCTCCAAGCCCAAGTTTCTGTAAAAATTTGTAGGGCATGAGGTTAATGCTAGCACCAAGATCAGCTAAAGCTTTCTCATCCACTATCCCCCTATAGTGCAAGGAACAATGAAACCCCTGGGGTCATTCTCCATCATGGGGAGTTTGTTAGTGATCACTACCGAACATTCCTCACTGAGTGTCACTGAAGTCACTTCCTCCAGTTTTCTCTTATTCGTGAGTAGTTCCTTCAAAAATTTAGCATACCTTGGCATCTGAGCAAGAGCTTCAGCAATGGGACATTAACATGCAATGTCTTGAACACATCAAGGAATCTCTTATACTGCTCCTCCTGTTGATCCTTCTTCACTTTCACTGGGTAAGAAAGTTTCGGTCAATATGCCGGCATTGCATCTTTTTTCGTACACTGTCCCTTTGTTTGCTCCTCAAACTCAGTTGGAGCCTCAGGATCAATGCCAACAATGGGTTCTATAATCTCTACCTCAGGCTTCCTCTCAGCAGGACTTGGGAATTGAATCCCACTCCTCAAAGTGACGCTCTTCAGGGATTTCTTCAGGTGCACCTCTGTGTTGCTAGGGAGGGACCCCGAGAGTTTTTCCTCAATTAGTTTGGACATCTGGGCCATTTGATGCTCTAGATTTCTCATAGTAGCATTAGTATTCCTCATAATGTCGACATGACCCAAGAGACCAGTTTCAGTGCTCTTGATGAATTGGGTCATCAAACCAGTAAGTTCATTGGATGGATCTAAGGATGAAGAAGAGGACGGTTGTTGTGTACCCTGAGAAAAAGGTTTATATTGCTGTTGTTGTGCCACTTGCCCTTGTCCTGGTCGGCTCAAAGAAAAATTCGGGTGATTCCTCCATCTTGCATTATATGTGTTGCTGTACGGGTTATTCTAATAGCGATGATTCTGCCCAACAAAATCTACTTGCTCAATCTGCCCTATACCTGTATTAGACAAAAAAGAATAACCTAGCTTATTTGGAGGCCCCCAATTGTCACAAGGAGGTTCTTTCACATGAGAGACTGTCTATATGATGTCCAATCTCTTAGTAATCGCTTCAACATGTGCTACAAGAGTAGTAATGTCATCCACTTAAAAAATACTGGCTGCTTTAGCTGGTTTGTTCCGCTCAGAACTACATCGGCACATGTTGTTTGCCATTTCTTCAATTAAACTATATGCCTCACTTGGCTGCTTGTTATATAGAGAGTCTGCTGACACGTCCGACTATGCGTGCGTGAATCGCAAGTGTACAAGTGTCGAAGTAATAATTACCCGGTGAGTCGGGTAGTCGAATCCACAAGGAACGGAAGTACTAGTAATAACCACTTCTCAATTATCTAGTCGGAATCAATTAAGATAATGGAGTGAACTAATTGCAAGCAAAGCAAACAAGTATGCAAGAAATAAAGTAGAAGAGTCTCAATCACTAAGGATGAGGTATTCGGGCAATGATCCCCCTAAGATCTTCTTTAACGCTCAAGATTCACTAAATGCTCATAGAATCGAGTCTAATGAGTCGAGGTAGTCCAACGATAGCCAATTCTTGTCTCCAAGCAAAAGGCACTAGTCCCCTACGAGGTCCCGGTGGAGAAATCGAGCAATCTCAACACTTCACACCCCATATGACCGCAATATGCTCTAAGGAAACCTAAGAGTGAAACCGATTCCTAAATGTAGATCCAACCCTAATTCCCGCGAAGGATCCTAACCCCCTACAAGGTCCCGGCGGAGAAATCGAGCAATCTCACGCCTCACACGAATATGGTTGCAAAGAGAATATGGAATACGGAGATAGGAAACACTCAATCGAAAGGGAAAGGGGACATTCCTCCATCTCAAGGCTCACCCTCTCAACCCTCTTTAATCTTGGAACTCCAACTCTAATGGAAACTTCACACATTAAAGTATTAAATCATGCAATGTAATCAACCACAAGGATTAACAACACTAGCAAGCAATTAAATCACAAGATTAAAACTCAAGACAACTCGGATTAACTAGAAACATTAAGAGAATCAATCCAAAAAAATATAAATCTTAGGGTTCACATGCCCAAATACCTACTAGGGTTTAGCCCTCCATGGGCCTAGTTACAAAAACAATAATCAATACAATGAAAAGCAATAAAACCCATAGAGAAAACCCCCTCGAATTCGTGCGGATTGGCCTTGATTGGTAGTTCTACGTCTTGAAGGATTCCTCTCCGAAGCTAGGTTGCCAATGGCTCCCCAAAAATGCTATGACGTCGAAGGAATCTATCAAAGTTGGTGAAGAACTCCCTATCAATTGGCGAAGACCTTCTCCTCAAACCCCTAGCCGTCTCTCTCTCAATGTCTATGCTCAAAGCTCCATAAAAAGTCCCTTTAGAATCGGCCAAAAGGTGTATTTATAGCCTCAAAAGCAGCGTGCATCACGTGCCCCCCACGCCGCGTGGATATTCCACGCGCCCGCGTGGGGCTGCGAGAATTCCCACGCGGCGCGCGAATTTCAGCGCGGGCGCGTGAGCGATGAATTCGCTACGATGATTCGGCTACGGTGATTCCGCTTCTGATAATTCCGCTCGTATTCTGCTGCAGCGATGAACATTCTCCTCTTAAGGCCACACGATCGGGCACACGATCATATGGTAGGCTATCCGGCTTTTCCTTCATCAATGCGTCTTGAAAGGTCTTGAAATCTTTACAAGGAGGAGGGATGTGGAGACATAGCTGCCTTTGTGCCCTTCCATTAATAACTTGGCTTGCAAAAAAACTATGGAAGTTGGCACACATCTCCTCATACATGAACCCCTCTTGTATCTTCCAACTTGATTTGTACAAGAACTCCCAATATTATGCCATAATAGCCTATCTTCGCTCCCTTTTGAAATCCCAATGCCTTCACAACCTACATGCATAAAAAGAACACCCAATACACGAAATGAGACATAAACCATATAAAAATATGATGCTCAATGTATGTAAAAACAAGCATAAAAAAACATGTTCACTCAAGCACTTATCAAACTCCCCACACTTAAGCCTTTGCTTGCCCTCAAGCAAAATTAAACATTAAACTCATGGGAATAAAAAGAGAAGTGATTGGCTTTAGGTTCACCAAGAAGGTACAAGAATGAAATTCTAAAGTTATGGAGAAAAATAAAACACTAGACAAAAAAATAATCAATGCTCTAGCAAAACAATCCAATCAAAAAAATGAATATGATAAAAATCCGAATGCGTGTGTGTGTGAAAAAAACTCAACTCATGTCAACACTATGTCCACTACCAAGTTCTTATTAAAAGCGGGACTTATTTATGAACAAAAAAAGAATAGGTAGTAGCTTCACACAATCCTCTAAGGTAGCCCTTTCCCAAGATGCCTCCCGGGTGGCTTTCACACTTTTTGAGGTGGTAGCTCTTTCTACCAAGGGTGGTAGCTTTCACACATCCCATGAGATAGCTCTTTCTCTCATTAGGGCATAACAAGTATCCGACTTGTGAGAGTAGCTACATACATCATGGGTGGTAGCTCTTTCCACACCCTATGTACAAACAACAAACAATTTCCAAAAATTTTTATAAATAAAAACTAGCATACTAAAGTCCCAAACATAATGAACTAGAGTCTTCATAGGTCTAATGAGTGAGAGAAGTGCACAAAAGAGCAATCGGACAAAAAAATATTCAATGAAATTGGATGAAAAACTAGAGCATGATAAAAATCCATGTTTATAACCTCCAAAAAAACTAAGAATTAAACTCTTAACCCTAAGGTGAACCTTCATTGGCAACAAGAGCATGCTCATGAAAACACAAGTAAAAGGTCATGTATAAGGTGAACCCTCCCCCACACTTAAGATGTACATTGTCCTCAATGTACGCATGCAAGCACAATAAAAATAATAACAATGGAAGCATAATGTGTTTGGGAATGCAATTAAAACAATACTCCCCTGAACTCCTCATTAATCGGTTGGTGAAGCCTAACTCATGGGTGTATGTGTTCATCGGGTTGTGAAGCTCACACGACCATGTGATAAAGCACATGATCGTGTCTATGACTAAAACATCAACAACATCACTCTCAAGGCCATCTGCACGGAATACAAGGGGTTCAGTAAAGCTCAATAAAATAGAAAAGGGAATACGAGTGCAAACAAATAACAAAACGAAAGCATAAAGATAACTCTCAGAAGGTGAAACCTTTCTGAGCACAAAAGTTCACAAACTAAAGATAAAACACATAAAAAAACATAAAAATGAAAACAAAAATAAAAAAAGTCTCATGAATGTGACGCCTCAAGCGTCGGCATCTGGAGCTGGTCTTTGAGTCTTTGGTGCGGATCTTTGATGCAGAGCGGATGAGACCTCCTCGTCGAGAGTCTGCTGAATACGATCAAGTCGCTCCAGAATCCGCACCTGGTTCTCCAAGATAGTAGCAACGGCAGCCTCGAGTCGAGCCAGGCGCTCGTGTACTCGAGAAGTAGATGACTCTGGATCAGTGGATGCTATCGGTGCTGCTTCGGTGATCCTAGGCTCGGCCGCAGATGGTGCCTCTGTGGCCTCAGCAGGCTCCTCGTCGTCCTCAGAGGACGACTCCACTAGTGCGTATCCACCTGAGCCTGTACGTCTCACAATGCCCATCAAACGGAGAGTAACCAAACCCAATGGTATTGGGCTACTGACCCTCTCCTCGCCCCTGACCGAGCGGATCAGACCCATCTTGAACATAAGACGAGTGATATAGGGTCCCGCGAACAATGCTCCCAACCGTAAGTACTCACTCTGATGGCGAAAGTAGTCGGCGACCACAAATCCTAGGTGGAGAGGGACTCCATGGACCATGGAATGGAGGTACAAAAGATCTGTCCTGCGAAGTGAACCAGTACCATCTCCCCGACCTGTCACTGACCGGCTGAGAACTGCATGAATGTACCTGTGCGCCGGTCGAGTGAGGCAAGAGGCCTTCGACTGGCCTGGAGAATATTGACGGCCGCCGCATAAATCATGGAAAACCTGGCCCGCAGTGATACCATGAGGGTAGTCGGTGAGGAGCTGTGTGTACTCGACAGTATCAGTATAGTCCTGATCGTATAACCCAAGATAAATCGAGAACTGGGTCAGAGACATCCCATGCGGCTGACCAAAGGCTCGGAAACAGATGGCATCCTCCGTGTCAAAACTGGTATCAACTGCATCACGATCGAAGGAAAACGAGGCAAGAACCTCCAAGGTGGTATCTCGTCTGACGGGCTCCTGAATAGCAAGTAATCGGTCCCAACCTCCCACACTAACTAGCTCTCTAACCTCGTCAGCAAGACCAATATCCTCTAGTGCGTCCCAGTCAATAAATCGTGACTGTCCAATCTTGAGATTCTGGAGACGCTCGAACCGTTGCTGATGAACGGGGTCAGGAAATTCCACTACTGGTGGTGGAGTCGGCTCCCTGTCATGGCGAGGACGTTTCTGAGCCAATCTCTTGGTCCGAGGTGCCATATCTGTGAAGAAAACATGTAAAAACATCAATCGGCATGTATACGATGTAAGCAGGGGCACCGCGCGAGGGCGGCGAGGCGGAGAGAAAAGCAGGGCCGGCCGGGCCGCTGTCCCGCAGCCCACGCGCGTGGGCGAGCACGCTACGCCAGCGTGCGGCGCGTCTGTCTCGGCCGGAGGGCCGCGCGCGCGTGGGCAAGCCACGCGGGCGCGCAGTCGCGGCCGGGCAGCAAGCTGGGCACGCGCCGCTGCTGGGCCAGCCAGCGGCGCGTGGTCGGCCATGGCGCTGCCGGCCCAGCCACGCGCTCGCTGGCGTCCGAATATGCGTGCGTGAATCGCAAGTGTACGAGTGTCGAAGTAATAATTACCCGGTGAGTCGGGTAGTCGAATCCACAAGGAACGGAAGTACTAGTAATAACCACTTCTCAATTATCTAGTCGGAATCAATTAAGATAATGGAGTGAACTAATTGCAAAGCAAAAGCAAACAAGTATGCAAGAAATAAAGTAGAAGAGTCTCAATCACTAAGGATGAGGTATTCGGGCAATGATCCCCCTAAGATCTTCTTTAACGCTCAAGATTCACTAAATGCTCATAGAATCGAGTCTAATGAGTCGAGGTAGTCCAACGATAGCCAATTCTTGTCTCCAAGCAAAAGGCACTAGTCCCCTACGAGGTCCCGGTGGAGAAATCGAGCAATCTCAACACTTCACACCCCATATGACCGCAATATGCTCTAAGGAAACCTAAGAGTGAAACCGATTCCTAAATGTAGATCCAACCCTAATTCCCGGCGAAGGATCCTAACCCCCTACAAGGTCCCGCGGAGAAATCGAAAGCAATCTCACGCCTCACACCGAATATGGTTGCAAAGAGAATATGGAATACGGAGATAGGAAACACTCAATCGAAAGGGAAAGGGGACATTCCTCCATCTCAAGGCTCACCCTCTCAACCCTCTTTAATCTTGGAACTCCAACTCTAATGGAAACTTCACACATTAAAGTATTAAATCATGCAATGTAATCAACCACAAGGATTAACAACACTAGCAAGCAATTAAATCACAAGATTAAAAACTCAAGACAACTCGGATTAACTAGAAACATTAAGAGAATCAATCCAAAAAAATATAAATCTTAGGGTTCACATGCCCAAATACCTACTAGGGTTTAGCCCTCCATGGGCCTAGTTACAAAAACAATAATCAATACAATGAAAAGCAATAAAACCCATAGAGAAAACCCCCTCGAATTCGTGCGGATTGGCCTTGATTGGTAGTTCTACGTCTTGAAGGATTCCTCTCCGAAGCTAGGTTGCCAATGGCTCCCCAAAAATGCTATGACGTCGAAGGAATCTATCAAAGTTGGTGAAGAACTCCCTATCAATTGGCGAAGACCTTCTCCTCAAACCCCTAGCCGTCTCTCTCTCAATGTCTATGCTCAAAGCTCCGCAAAAAGTCCCTTTAGAATCGGCCAAAAGGTGTATTTATAGCCTCAAAACGCGTGCATCACGTGCCCCCCAGCGCCCGCGTGGGCTGCGAGAATTCCCAGCGCCGCGCGGGAATTTCCGCGGGCGCGTGAACGATGAATTCGCTACGATGATTCGGCTACGGTGATTCCGCTACGATAATTCCGCTACAGTATTCCTGCTGCACAACGATGAACATTCTCCTCTTAAGGCCACACGATCGGGCACACGATCATATGGTAGGCTATCCGGCTTTTCCTTCATCAATGCGTCTTGAAAGGTCTTGAAATCTTTACAAGGAGGAGGGATGTGGAGACATGGCTGCCTTTGTGCCCTTCCATTAATAACTTGGCTTGCAAAAACTATGGAAGTTGGCACACATCTCCTCATACATGAACCCCTCTTGTATCTTCCAACTTGATTTGTACAAGAACTCCCAATATTATGCCATAATAGCCTATCTTCGCTCCCTTTTGAAATCCCAATGCCTTCACAACCTACATGCATAAAAGAACACCCAATACACGAAATGAGACATAAACCATATAAAATATGATGCTCAATGTATGTAAAACAAGCATAAAAACATGTTCACTCAAGCACTTATCATCTGCCAATACTGCATCAAGCATCTGCTTGGTGGCGTTGTTTAGTCCATTGTTAAAGATTTGGATTTGCATCCATTATATAATTCCATACTGCGGGCATTTCCGCAACAACTCCTTCTATCTCTCCAACGTGTCATACAAGGATTCTGATTCCAATTGCAAAAAAGTGGAGATAACACTCCTAAATTTAGTGATCTTTATTTAAGAGATATATATTGTAAGAAAGTTTTTGATACCTACTAACATGTTGTAAGAAAATCTAATGGTAAGGAACTTAGCCACTGTTTGGCCCTTACTCGCAACGAAAATGGAAAGAGTCTCAGGTGAACAACATCCTCAGACAAATTGCTCGTATTAAAGATATCTCAGATTTCCAAGAAACTCCTTAAATGCTCATATCGGTCTTCATCCTGAAACCCATCAAACTGGCACATCTAGAGCACCATTTGAATGATATTAGGCTTCAAATCAAAGTTGTTTGCCGCAACAGGGGATCGAACAATGCTTGACTCCTACTCCTTCCAGATTTAGCCGGGAAAAATCTGAAATACTTTGTTGTTGGTTTCCAGCCATCTCTTCTTCTTTACCAAATTCCACACTAATTTCCACTGACCTTGTCTCACTCAAATTGATGTGTCTGATTCTTCTATGGAAATTTCCTTCACTCAAATTGACCCTGTCTCACTCAATGATATTAGGCTTCAACAAATGTGCCTATGCATAAAAGATAGGGCAGTGTAAGCTCAAAAGAATATAAAAGATGGAAACAAAAATAAAACTAAAAAGAATGATTAAAAAGAAAGAAAGAGGGATAAATACATATTCACAAATATAAACAATATTAACAAACTAGATCACTAGAGTCCAAATTTTTCTAAAAGTTGCCAATCCCTGATAATAGCATCAAAAACTTGATACACTCTCCGCAAGTGTACGGGTCTCACACAAGTAATACAGTGGTAACCCATAAGGGGCAGGGTTGTCGGACCACAGGGAGTGGCCTTAAAGTACTAATTCTTCTTCTAATCTCTAGTTAAACAAGAATAGGGTTTGGTTTACAAGGAGAAAATAAAACAAATAAGGACAGGACAGGTGGAATTATCAGGTAGATTAGGATCAAGTGTTCAATAGCAAGAGAGCAATGCCCCGGAATTATCAGGCATGTTAATTGACTTCTAGTGCCTACTAGGTACATTCTATGGTTCTTGTGTGAGCTTAAGAGCAATGTTGCATCTATGGGTCTTAATTACACCAAGTTTTGCTATGGTAATTATGGTTACATACAAATCGAGTTTTGCAATCATACGAGGCACTCCACACACCAAGTTTTACCGAAGCAAATATGCAAATTAAACACATCAAGTTATGGAAACACAAGATTAAACATAAAAAACCAAAAGAACTCCACAAATCATTAGAAGAAAGTATTCAAACCATACAAAGCATTATAATTCAACATCTTGGTGCACCGTTGATAATTAGCCCCTCTTGGATGGGTACAACATGGAAGAAACAAATAAAGATTCAAGGGAAGAAGATAGGATTTCCTCATTCTCAAGATATTCTTCCTAGTTGAGCTTCATATGCTAGCCCCATATCCCTTGTGCCTCTGACTTGTCCTTGATCCCCTTAAATGGTCTGGTAAAGCTTGATCTTCACCTTTATCAAAGTCCCCCTGGTGGAGAAGAAAATCCCCGAACAAAGATGAGCTTAAAACCATAGAAGCTAGAGTTAAAAAGGCTATTTTTGGGCTAAACACGGTCTAAGCACGGGCGTGCTTGGACCGTGCTATCTCATTGGGATTTCTGAGTGAAATGGCTAAGTGCTAGCATGGGAGAATCAGGGAGAGGTGTACGGTTGCGCACCACCCGTGCTTCACCTGTGCAAGACCGTGCTAGGAGCATCCTAAACGTGCATCTCCCATTGGGCAAAAACTATCTTTAGATTGGAATAATTAGGGTCACGAGCACGATTGTGCTCAGACTGTGCTTGGCCTGAGAGCATCCCCTTGCCTGAATAACCACTGGGTCATCCCCCTAGGCTGAAATAATCAATAGGACAGAGCATGCCCGTGCTCTGCCCGTGTTCAACTTGAGCACTTAGCAAAATCTTCATTCTTTGCTTGTTTCTTCCTCAGTTTCACTCCAAATTGTTTTGAGCCCCAAAATCCTATACAAAGACAAATATACCTATAATAGCACTGACTATATACAAAAATATGCTAAAGGAAAGGTAAAAGAATGAATTGAGGGCATGAAAATATGATATGAAATGTACTCAACAGAATTCCACGTGGGAGTGTGAGTGCCCATGTGGAATTTCCACACGGGTGGTTGGCTGTGTGAGTGCCCATGTGAAAGCTTAATTTTAGGTTTTAAAAGGATGACTTAAAGAGTTTTCATCTATCTTTTTCACAAGTTTTTGGAAGAAATCTACTAGGGTTTTAGTGAGGAGGTCTTTGCACTCAAGGGAGCATTTCTTGATGAGCTTTCATCGATTTCTTCATTATTATAGCCATCGGGAAGACGTTGCCGACATCAATTCGGAGGTGTGTGCCCTAGCTTTGCCAAATGAAATCTTGTAGAAGTTGAAGCATCCCTTGAAGACCATTAGCATGGATCAAAAGGGAGTTTACTTCATGGTTCATGTGTTTTCATTGATCGATTGATTGCATTTTGTATTCATCCATGGAGAGCTAAACCCTAGTGGGTATTTGGAAATGTAAACTATACAATTAATTGCTCTTTTGGCTTTTATTGTGTTTCCTTTAATTGAGAATTTATTTGAGTTTCAATTTTGTGTGCTTTATGATTGGCTTTCCTTTAGAGTGACACTAGGGTTGAGAGCTAAACCTAATCATCTTAGTGATGAGTGACCATCTGCACTTGGATTAGATTTACCAAGGCTGAAGAGGGTTGCGAGAGTGTGTCGAGAGGTAGTAGAGTGTCCCCTTTCCTTTCTGATTTGATTTATCCTACCTATATATTCCACAAGCACTTAGCAATTGTATATGGTGTGAGGTGTTGAGAGCCTTCTATCCGCTGAGACTTGTATTGGATTAGGGATCTTTCACCTAGACTAAAGGGTTTGATGTACTTCTAGAAATAGGGTTTATCATTTGGAATCCTTAGAACTTCAAGCAATAGTCGTATGTGATGTGAAGTGTTGAGAGAATTCTCGGCCGAGACATTGTAGGGGACTCATCACCGGTTGACCTTGGGTTGGGACCGTTATGCTTTTGGATTTTTTACGACTAAATTAATCTTCATTAGGGAAGCATAATTTTAGTTTTGCACTTGAACTTAGAATCCTTGGGAAACATTGTCCGGGTACCCCATCTATCTTGACTGATTCCTCTCTATTTCTCTATTTGCCTGCTTCTTTTTCCTCGTTTACATGTTTGTGAAATTGATCATTCACACATTCATTCCATTTATTAGGATATATAGTGGGGTTATAGTTATTATTAGTATTCTTCTATCCTATGGATTCGATTACCCGACCCATTAGGTACACTTTATTACTTGAACAACCCGTGCAGTTGAGGACACACACAAGGGGTGTGTCATATTTCTCAGAGGGATTATGCCGAACAATTCATGTCACAAGTACCATCAAGTTAGCATACAAAATTCATTCCGACAACTAGGGAATACAACATATGTTGCTCATCATTATTATTCCATGGAATTTTTATCTTTTACAAATAAATTGATACCTTCTAATTTAACTCTTAAATCGATTCCACCTCTCGAATGAAATAAAATTACATATTTTCTATGCTTCAAGCTTCAATCACCAATAATATCTTCTCATTTTATTGCTCAAGTCTCTCAAATATAACTACAATGTATCCAAGCTTCTAGACATTAAACCAAATAATAAGTCTTTGGTTGTTACAAATATTGAAATAACCCAACATCAACATGTTAAAGATTCAATCATATCTAGGCCCAAACACTAGCTATGCCTACAACATCTCTATTTTCACTCATTCGGGTAATTAAGAAGAAATTCAGATATCCAACAATTTGAGTTCAATCCTCTTGACTCGAAATCATCGCAAGATTCCAACGAATTGAAGACCACATGCCCAAAGAAATTCTAATCAAATAATACACATAGTCATAATCATATTCCTTCAAATGTCTAAAATTTCGTATATAAACCAATAGCATATATGCCCTTTCAAATAAATCAAAACATTAATTTAATATGATAAAGCCATGAAATAGTTTAATCAACGATTAAAATATATTTAGATATTCTATTAGAATTATACATTCAACTTAACCAACTCACAAACTTAGGAGTTTAACTCCACAAGGGTGTTACTCCTCTGCCAGCTTCTTGTCTTGAGCCGAGCTTTCGCAGCCTAACCAAAACACACATGATAAACATCTAAAAGTATGTATTTTGCATGTATTTGTTCTGTATTATTCTTTATATTTATTTGTTGAATCAATTACTTTTGGTCCAAATTGTAGTATTTTTGCATTTCTGGCCCTTTAGAAGCCCTGGTAGCTCGGCGATGCGATTGGGGATGAATTCGGCATCAAAACGGCGTTTCCGGTGGCCGGGTTTAATGTAGCATAGTACTGTAGTGGTGTTACTGTAGCAGTCACTATAGCTCATCGCGGGCTTCTCGGCAGAAAACTGAAATTCCCGAGGGGTCGGTATACGGCCGGTAGACTGACCCGTTTACCGGTCCGGATCTAGGCACTTATAAGGTCTTCAAGGGCATTTGTTGGGCATCTTCTTATTGATTTTTCTTCTTCTTTGGGGGACAAGGGCAGCTAGGGTTTGGAGAACACTTCCACATCACTTGAACCCAAGCTTTAGGAGGGCAAAAAGGGAGGAAATCCGAGCATTTTCTCGGTGGGGAGAGCAAGAACGAGGAGGATCTACTTCTAGGGCATCATTGCTTGGAGGTTGAAGACAACAGGAAGTCACCCCTTCGAGTGGCGTCTTCGGAAGGCTTTCTCCGGGGATTCTTGCGTCATTCGACCTTCATCATTTGTGGGAGTGTTCCTCATGTTTACTTTAGTTGTTTGTATGGATTATTTGGTTTTCTTGTTGAACATGAACAACTAAACCCCTAGGTCACCGGATGTAGGTGAACCTAGGGGGAGAACTTGTGATGTTTTGGATTGTTTGAGTAGTTTATGCATGTTTGTCTTGTTGTGATCCTTGTTTGGTGTTCTTGCTTGTTTTGATACATTTGATTGAGTGATGTATCAAATTCTTGGTAGCACTTTGTAGCATGACCATTGCCTTAGTGCTAGACTCCACCAAACTAGGAAGGGTTCATTGTATAAATATGCCGTGACCATCGGGTATTTGTACCTCCCCAATCCTAGGGTTGAAAACTACTTGTGTTTCCGCCCTAACTTGTGAAAACCGACATTCTCCTTGCAACCGTGTGGGAAGTTGGGCGGAAGAGATTCCGCGCTCAACACTTGCACCGGGTTTGGGGTCAATTGCCGTGACCATCGGGTTGACCTAGGTCTTGGTTTTATCGGTCCAACTAGCCACGTGCTTTATTACTCAATTTCCTACTCACTATAGTAGCCCCCTTGGGAATCCATATCCGTGACCGTTTTCCAACCTTGGGCATCTCCCGTATTTTACTTGTTTCATACTTCTTAAGGTTTCATTTCGCTTTTCATTTTGCTTTCTTTTCTTCTTTTCTCTTATCTTGGAATCGGTGAGCTAAACAACAGGTAAGAAGTGAGTAGGGTAGATCCTTAGGCCCCTTGGGAATACGACCCATTCACGCTTGCGCGAGTGGTTTATTACTTGACGATCCCGTGCGCTTGCAGGTGTACACACTTCGTTTCGATCAAGTTTTTGGCACCGTTGCCGGGGACCAATCACTGAGGAATATTTGGAAAGCTTTACACTTGTTGATTTAGCCTTTTCATTTTCTTTTGTTTTTGCTCTTTTGTTTTGTTTGTCTTTTATGTTTCTGGTTGATGATCTTTTGTAATTACCCATCTTTGTGTTCTTACTATTAACTACCATCTTGACTACTCAATTCGTGTAGGTACACATCTTATAACACGAGCGAGTCAAGCAAACTTGACTCAACCCGATAACAAGATAGAAAGAACTTTGCATCAACGATTGAGAGAAGTAGCAGAAAGTTCTAAACAACAAGAGGTTCGGGTTGAGTCAAGTGAACTGTCAGTCATGGAGGAGCCTAGGAAAACCCTATCGGAATATGAAAGGCCACAGTTCACCGGAGAAGAATTTAGTGTCCAAGTACCAACCGTTCCAGCTAATAACTTTGAAATCAAGGCGAGTACCATAGGGATGATTCAGAATTTAGTACAGTTTGATGGTCTAGCGGATGAGGATCCCCATGCCCATCTTGCTCGGTTCCTTAAAATCTGCTCCACTTTCAAGATCAATTGAGTGTCAGATGATGCCATCAGACTGAGGTTGTTCCCATTCTGCTTGAAAGGTGCAGCATACAGATGACCCACATCCTTAGCTCCGGGCTCCATCACCACTTGGAAGGAAATGGTCGAGAAGTTCCTAGCCCGATATTTTCCTCCAAGCAAGGCTGCAAGATTGAGACAGGAGATATCGTCTTTCTGGCAAGGTGATAGTGAGACACTATTTGAAGCCCATGAACGATTTAAGGACCTTCTTCGTAAGTATCCTCATCACGGCTTCCCTGCATGGATGAGAGTATAGATGTTGTGTAACGGGTTGAATTATGCTACTAGGCAGCTTATTGATGCAGCGGCAGGTGGTTCTTTGAGCAACAAGCTTCCTGAAGAGGCCGAGGAATTAATTGAGAATATGTCCAGCAACGAGTGTCATTAGAGCACTAGATAGAAGCCTCCAAGGGCTGCAGGGCTGTATGAGGTGAACGAATCCACAGCATTGGCTGCGAAGATTGATGCCTTGATGAAGCATATCACTGAGCAGAATTCGAAGCATGATGCCCTAGCACGAATAGTTAACCAGCTCAGGTTGGGGTCCAGTTCGGGTTCCAAGGACGTTTTGTCATGTGACACTTGTGGGGCAGGGCATGCAACATCACAATGTCCTATTTTTGTTGCCCCATCACCTCCTGTAGAAACAGTTGATTATGTTGAGGGTGGACCACGAGGACCAGGGAACCAATTTGGTAACACTTACAATTATGGTTGGAGAGGCTCGTCAAATCCCTCTTGGAATCAAGGCCAATCTCAGTACAAGCCTCCACTATTTTAGGGAAACCAATACCATGCCCCTCCTCCACAAGAGAAGAAACACTTCACGGAGGATATATTGGTAAGATTCATGCTTGGCACGGAGGCACGTTTCGTGCAGAATGAAAAGAAACTTGATGAATTCGGTGTCATACTAAAAAATGTTCAAGCGTCCATCCAATCTCTAGAGAACCAAGTGGGACAGCTTGCTCGTGGACAAGCTGAACGATCCTCGGGGAGTTTGCCGAGCAACACCGAATGCAACCCAAGGGAATAATTATAAGCTGTTACTTTGAGAAGTTGGAGGCAGTTGGAAGTAAGGGAAAAAGAGATCCCAAGTGCTCCCAATGATGCGGTAACCATCCGGGAAGACCCTAATTTGGATGAACATGCAAGCAAGGACAACGGGAGGAAACTTGTTGAAGACTCCCCCAATCCTAACATTTCAAGGGGGCATGAATACAAGCCAGTGATACCGTACCCCTCGAGACTCAAACAAGATAAGGATGAGGCCCAATTCAAGAAATTCCTCAATATATTCAAACAACTTTACATAAATATTCCAATCATTCAGGCACTAGCTTAAATGCCAAAGTATGCCAAGTTTTTAAAGGAGCTGCTCACTAATAAGAGAAAGTTAGAGGATCAGGGCACAGTTGTACTTACTGGGAACTGCTCGGCTATTCTAGAGAAAAAGCTGGCACAAAAGTTAAAGGATTCGGGTAGTTTTGTAATTCCTTGTGTACTTGGTGAAGGAATGACGGAGCATGCTCTAGCCGATTCTGGGGCTAGCATAAATGTAATGCCATACAACTTGTTCTTGAAACTGGGATTAGAAGACCTAAGGCCTATAAGAATGACATTGCAGCTTGCAGATAGATCAGTGCGAAGGCCTCGAGGGGTAGTCAAAGATGTCCTTGTTAGAGTTGACAAACTCATCATTCCTGTAGATTTCGTGATTCTAGATGTGGATGATGATGTTGAGGTTCCCCTAATCCTTGGACGCCCATTCCTTAACACTTCAGGTCCTCTAATTGATGTTAAAGAGGGCAAGATGACCTTGAGTGTCGGAGACGAGCAAGTGGTCTTCACCCTCCCTGAAGCAATGAAGCACACACTTGATCATGATGACAAACTGTACTTCACTGGTACTACTGATGAGATTATTTCTGATTGTGTGCAGGAGGTGCTTGCCTTAAACCCTTTGGATGAGTACTTGGATGAGTTCGCGTGCCAAGATACAGAGGAAGAACTTCCCCCTCCACCAACACAACAAATTAATCAAGTGGAGGGTAATTCACCACTCAATGGCAAGAAAATTAAGGGTGTTAAGAAGATTTGGAGAAAATTAAAGGAGAAACAAAAAGAGGGGAAAAAGTTGTCCACATTATCACCGGATGAAGTTGATCATTTATTCTTTGGAAACCAGGGTAAATTTAAAGTTTTCTCATGCCTTTCATTGAATTTTCCAAGTGCCAATTCGGTTCCAAGGGCTCGAGGTAACTTCCATCCATTTGTTCCACCATGATCGTTTGAGGTAATGTACATCAAGCTAACGACATTAAACAAGCCCTTCTTGGGAGGCAACCCAAGTTCATTTCATTCCTCGTATTATTTTTCTCATTTGTGTTTGTGTGTTTGACTTGTATTTTTAGTGTGGTTTGGTTGTATTTGTGTTTTCATCGTTTTTTTTAGCTCATCAGCCCTTGTATTCTCTTAGTTGTCATGTGGTCTTTGAGTAATTCTTGTTTTTGATGCAATCTTGATGATGTTTTAGTGTTTTGTCGATGTTTTCGGCTTTATTTTTCATTTTTTTATTCATAAACGAAGTGTGCAACTAGTGGAGAATGGACATGCGTCAGGAAAATCCCGAGGACTATCCTTGCGGCCGCAAGGATGCCCCTCGGGACTCATCCAGTGAGTCTTGAGGACCATCCTTGTGGCTGCAGGGATGCCCCTCAAGACTCATCCTTAGGGTCTTGAGGACCATTCTTGCGGGCGCAAGGATGGTCGGCAAGACCACCCGAGTGAAGGGTATACTTAAGGACTTACGGCACCACACTATTCATTCATCTTCTCCACTCTTCTACCCTTTTCTCCCTCATTTCTCCACTGTTTTCCTTCATTTTTTTTTTGCTCTAGTTTGCTCTTCTCGCCCTCTTCTCCATTTTAGTGACATAAAATTGGAGTTTGAGCAAGCTTTTGGCCGGATCCAACCATTATATTTGCTCATCTTACTCTTGGTTGAAGGTTTGTTCTTTCACTCAAAACTTTGAGCTTTTCATGCTTTTGTGGGTGAAGTTTCTTGGATTTTTGTTGTTGAATGAATGCTTAATGATTATCAAGAATTTTTCCTTGATTTATAGAATTTTTGGCTACTTTTACAAGCAAAGGTATTTAAAAAATTTTCTGAATTTACTGTAGGACTGGGCATTTTCTTGAATTTTTTCATTCTTTTGGTGCTTTCTTTGCTTGTAAGTTGGTTGAATGGTCTCCACTTTGCTTGTACAGGATGCCCATCAAGGGATTTGCTTCCAAGAGGGCTAGGAGCGAACCTACTCCTCCCGTGCAAGAACCAAGGTTTTCTAAAGAAGAACACAAAACACGTTATGCACTCTTATCACGCAAGGTGTTCGGCACGGTGAGAAAAATCGATTGGGAAGCTTTGAGCACATTGGGTTTAGATGGCAAGGTGTTGGAGCTCATTTCACATGATGGTTGGGATAAAATTATTTTCAATTGAGGAAGTCTCATTCAAGGAGCTTAGCTTGGAGGTCCTTAGCTCCCTCGAGATGGTCAAAGAATACCCATTCACTCATCATTCTAACCACATCACATTCCGAGCTTTTGGGAAGAAACACCATGTTTCTGAGGATGATATTGGTGTGCACATGGGGTTATACACGGAAGAGTACATAAGATCATCCGCGTTCAAGCAGTCAGTTGATGAAATCCCACAGTTGAAGGTGAATGCATCTTATTGGAGGTCCATCTCGGCTAGCTCTCGTACTCGAAAGGCATCCCGACTCACCAAACCCGCTCTCCGATATATTCATGCTCTTCTGACTAGGAGTATTGGAGGCAGAACCGACTCTACTGGATTAGTGATGCGCCATGATCAGATTATGTTGTATAACATCTTTGAGCGTCGTCCTATCCACATGGGGCACTTGGTGGCGGAGACTCTTTCCCATCAAGGCAAGTTCGTTCGTTTGGGAGCTATCTTCGCGGGACCTTACATCACTCGGCTCATCTGCGGCATGGGATTAATTGAGCACACTAGAGGCATGTTTGTGGTAGGATCTATTGTTCCCTTAGGGATTCCGACCCTTGTCTCCATTGGGATTGTTGAGAAGCAGGGAAGTAGTTATCACCTTGCTCAGCAGCATGTATCATGTTCATAGGACCCCAACACTTCACATGATGCTGAGACTGATTCTGAGTCAGATCAGGATGATCGAGAGAGTTCACCATCTTTAGTAGACAGGTTTGAGTTGTTTCGCACTAAGGTCCAAAAGTGGATCCAGAGCCTTGAGAGTGGACAGAGGGAGATCATCACGGCACAGCAGCGGATTGAGCACAATTTAGCTGAACTCCTGACTATTGCTCACAGCACATCTTCATCGACCTCTGCTACCACTACTTGTGCTGCATCATCATTTGCTCCAGCTTCATAGACCCATGACATACTTTTGTGTATTTTGTATTTGTTCTTCTGTTCTATCGTTGTTTGTTGTGTGTTGTTCAGACTTGTAGTGGTAGGCTTCTTGTTCTTTTCAGGATCATTAATTTTGCGAAGCTTTTACTTATCGCCCTCATTATGTGCTATGTCCCTGATCCTTGTGGAGCAATTTGGAATCACACCAGGGAATCAGGGAAGTTTCTCTACTCCATTTATGTGCTTATTGTTTTTCATTACCCATTTTTCTCTGCTGACTTAGGTACATTGAGGGCAATATACGACTTTAGGTGTAGGGATGTTTTTCTTACTTGGAGTATTTTATCCTTTTGCATGCTTACTACCTATGATAGCTATGATTGTTTAGTTAGGGACTTCCTGGCTTGGTAGAATGATAGGTGTGAGCTGTACATTGCACGTGCTTGAATGTAGCTCTGTTTCATCTTTAGTGCACATGTATACATGTTCACGATCACTTCCACCTTGTACGCTCCAACCAACCCATCATGATGACATTGGCATTAATTTGTTAAATTCGATCTTCAATGCACTTTTAAAAGCTTCTGAGTTCCTCCGCTGAACTTGTTTGTAGCAGGTTGTTTGTCAGGGATCATGAGAGGTTAAAAAAAGAAAAAAGAAAAAGGGGTCTATGTCAGTATTCCTCTGCTTTATAAGTTTATAAGCATGAATGCGTCTATGTAGACTGTAATTGAGTAAGTGGGTGACTCTTATGCCTAACCAGCATGTGCATCCATCTGAAAGATTATTTTCTGTGCAGTCTATGTTAGGCGGACCCATGAAAAAGAGAAAGGGTGTATAAGTGTGTGGGAAGAAAATAAAGCATCTCTTGTGATCTCTTGGAACCTGTTACATAATCACTTAAGGATTAAAATAATGTTGAGGAACCAGAGGACTTTTAACTGAGTATTGAAGAAGTCTTTGGCACTTTAATGTCATCTTCATTATGTGTGAGGTGAAAGGGCATCCTGGGATAATCCAGGGTGTGGAGGTCAAGGTGGGAGGTTGCACACACTCATTGGCGCATTCTAGATGAGACAAAGCTAATATCACTTCACTATTCATTGACCAGCTCACTTCTTGATTTATGTCCATTCGTGCTTGTGGAGTTCTTTACTTTTGAGCTTGAGGTCGTTTTTTTAGCCGTTTATCTTATTTCCCTTAGTTCTTCATGTTTGTTTGCTTGGGGACAAGCAAACGCTTAGGTGTGGGGATGTTTGATAAACGTCTAAAAGTATGTATTTTGCATGTATTTGTTCTGTATTATTCTTTATATTTATTTGTTGAATCGATGCCTTTTTGGTCTAAATTGTAGTATTTTTGCATTTCAGGCCCTTTAGAAGCCCTGGTAGCTCGGCGACGCGATTAGGGATTAATTCGGCATCAAAACGGCGTTTCCGGGGGCCGGGATTAATGTAGTACAGTATTGTAGCAGTGTTACTGTAGCAGTTTCTTTATAGCAGTCACTGTAGCTCATCGCGGGCTTCT
Source organism: Dioscorea cayenensis subsp. rotundata (assembly GCF_009730915.1). Lineage (NCBI taxonomy): Eukaryota > Viridiplantae > Streptophyta > Magnoliopsida > Dioscoreales > Dioscoreaceae > Dioscorea > Dioscorea cayenensis. Next base: position 6,431,977 of record NC_052482.1, read on the forward strand.
CGGCAGAAAACTAAAATTCCTGAGGGGTCGGTATACGGCCGGTAGACTGACCCATTTACCGGTCCGGATCTGGGCACTTATAAGGTCTTCAAGGGCATTTGTTGGGCATCTTCTTATTGATTTTTCTTCTTCTTTGGGGGACAAGGGCAGCTAGGGTTTGGAGAACACTTCCACATCACTTGAACCCAAGCTTTAGGAGGGCAAAAAGGGAGGAAATCCGAGCATTTTCTCGGTGGGGAGAGCAAGAACGAGGAGGATCTACTTCTAGGGCATCATTGCTTGGAGGTTGAAGACAACGGGAAGCCACCCCTTCGAGTGGCGTCTTCGGAAGGCTTTCTCCTGGGATTCTTGCGTCATTCGACCTTCATCATTTGTGGGAGTGTTCCTCATGTTTACTTTAGTTGTTTGTATGGATTATTTGGTTTTCTTGTTGAACATGAACAACTAAACCCCTAGGTCACCGGATGTAGGTGAACCTAGGGGGAGAACTTGTGATGTTTTGGATTGTTTGAGTAGTTTATGCATGTTTGGCTTGTTGTGATACTTGTTTGGTGTTCTTGCTTGTTTTGGTACATTTGATTGAGTGATGTATCAAATTCTTGGTAGCACTTTGTAGCATGACCATTGCCTTAGTGCTAGAGTCCACCAAACTAGGAAGGGTTCATTGTATAAATATACCGTGACCATCGGGTTGACCTAGGTCTTGGTTTTCTCGGTCCAACTAGCCACGTGCTTTATTACTCAATTTCCTATTCACTATAGTAGCCCCCTTGGGAATCCGTATCCGTGACCGTTTTCCAACCTTGGGCATCTCCCGTATTTTACTTGTTTCGTACTTCTTAAGGTTTCATTTCGCTTTTCGTTTTGCTTTCTTTTCTTCTTTTCTCTTATCTTAGAATCGGTGAGCTAAACAACAGGTAAGAAGTGAGTAGGGTAGCTCCTCAGGCCCCTTGGGAATACGACCCATTCGTGCATGCGCGAGTGGTTTATTACTTGATGACCCCATGCGCTTGCAGGTGTACACACTTCGTGTCGATCAACACATGAGAGCAAGACAAAAAAAAGAAGAACAAGTAAGGTAACCAAAGAATGAGCGAAAAGATGCACTGAGAAAGACCTAGTTGTATATGCAATGCAACCTTATAAGAGGTCTACGGTTGCATCAAACTTGGATTCAAGGGATACCTCTTTGTTTGGAACTAGGCTTCCTTCCAAACCAAGGAGACAAGAGAATTAGGTAAGGTTTACCGGTTTCAAACACAAGAGAGGTTCATGGATTCAACAAATCTTGTAGGAAAAGGAAGTACAAACATCCTACTCAAACTTCTAATACTCACATACAAGAATGGAAACCTATAAGCTCTTAAATCTGCAACCTTCACAATCTTAGATTTTCCATTCACGCTCAAATACCAAGAAGAAACATGGAAAGAAACAAGAAAGATAGAAGTGCTCATCTCTAGCTTCGGAGAAAGAGAATTAATGGACAATGGTGCTTCAATCTACCAAGAAAAAGGAGCTCATTCAACTACCAATGACAAGAAGAAAACAAGAAGGAAGCAAGAAGAATGGGAGTACTTACCTTATCAAACCCTTGGGAGAAAAAAGGGAGAAGGAATGAGACTTCAACTAAGATTGAAGATGGAGATCATTCAAGAGTTTCTTTTCTCATCCAAGGAGAATGCCAAGAGAATGAGGGGTGAGGGTGAAAAAGGGAAGAAAGAGAATAAAAAGGTTTAGGGTTTGAAAAGGATGAAAATAACCATATCATCTTCACTAAAAAACTTAGAAAATGCTCTAACTCACCTGTCGTGCGGTCTCCTGTGCGGTCCATGCAGACGCCTGGCTATGCCATGTCGGTACTTGACCCTTAGCATGGAAACAACTGAAATTTTTAGTGAGGTTCTATTCGTAACACTATAGAAAGCTAATTGTTCATTATTACTATTCATGTATACGCCATTATATACGAGGGCACACCAACCTGCATGCCCTTCTTTCAACCTGGAGTGGGTAGATAGTAACATGCACGCTCTTCTGGTGACCTTGTGTGGTTGTATAGTAGAAGTATGCAGGCATACAATTGCCCGTATGGCTCGTAGGTTTGGTTGTGCGGGTCATATATGGGTGTATGCCCTCTATCTTACTACATAAGCCTTACTAATGTAGAAATGATCCCAATAATCCCTCTTTTGGTGTGCAGGTGCACGCTCACCTGCGCGAGTTGGAACAATGCTAACTTAGCTCTCACGCACTCTAAACCACTCGGTAAGCTTTACCAAAGAAAATAATAGAAAAACTCGACCAAGGTTTCCAGTTAACACACAAAAAAAAAAACTGAAATACCACAAACTTTTTTACTCATGAGAGAAAGAATTCCTTATTGGTGATCACTCATAACTATTACTTGTACAACATAGCTGCACTTTTTGGTTGGCCCTACTAAATGGTAAACTGAGTCTAACTGCTATAGTAATAGAATAAACATCACAAGCACATCTGATAAGTGCTTGTGTTTTAAGAATACGAACTATTCTTTCCTTACGATAAGCATGACTTTTATAAGGTTTTAGTGCTAATACATGTGTATTTGTGTTCTTTTGCGCATGTAGGATTGTGAAGCTAAGTATTAAGAAAAGAAGCCAAAGTAGATAGTGAACACAC